>NC_053112.1:26788747-27028747 GCF_010015445.1 Perca fluviatilis | reverse complement strand
CATTGGTTATTTCAAACTTTTTTAACAAATAAAAAACTGAAAAAGTGGGCGTGCAAAATTATTCAGCCCCTTTACTTTCAGTGCAGCAAACTCTCTCCAGAAGTTCAGTGAGGATCTCTGAATGATCCAATGTTGACCTAAATGACTAATGATGATAAATAGAATCCAGCTGTGTGTAATCAAGTCTCCGTATAAATGCACCTGCTCTGTGATAGTCTCAGAGGTCCGTGTAAAGCGCAGAGAGCATCATGAAGAACAAGGAACACACCAGGCAGGTCCGAGATACTGTTGTGGAGAAGTTTAAAGCCGGGTTTGGATACAAAAAGATTTCCCAAGCTTTAAACATCCCAAGGAGCAGACGGCAACAATGCGATAATATTGAAATGGAAGGAGTGTCAGACCACTGCAAATCTACGAAGACCCGGCCATCCCTCTAAACTTTCAGCTCATACAAGGAGAAGACTGATCAGAGATGCAGCCAAGAGGCCCATGATCACTCTGGATGAACTGCAGAGATCTACAGCTGAGGTGGGAGACTCTGTCCATAGGACAACAATCAGTCGTATACTGCACAAATCTGGCCTTTATGGAAGAGTGGCAATAAGAAAGCCATTTCTTAAAGATATCCATAAAAAGTGTCGTTTAAAGTTTGCCAAAAGCCACCCTGGAGACACACCAAACATGTGGAAGAAGGTGCTGTGGTCAGATGAAACCAAAATCGAACGTTTTGGCAACAATGCAAATGTTATGTTTGGCGTAAAAGCAACACAGCTCATCACCCTGAACACACCATCCCCACTGTCAAACATGGTGGTGGCAGCATCATGGTTTGGGCCTGCTTTTCTTCAGCAGGGACAGGGAAGATGGTTAAAATTGATGGGAAGATTGATGGAGCCAAATACAGGACCATTCTGGAAGAAAACCTGATGGAGTCTGCAAAAGACCTGAGACTGGGACGGAGATTTGTCTTCCAACAAGACAATGATCCAAAACATAAAGCAAAATCTACAATGGAATGGTTCACAAATAAACATATCCAGGTGTTAGAATGGCCAAGTCAAAGTCCAGACCTGAATCCAATCGAGAATCTGTGGAAAGAACTGAAAACTGCTGTTCACAAACGCTCTCCATCCAACCTCACTGAGCTCGAGCTGTTTTGCAAGGAGGAATGGGCAAAAATGTCAGTCTCTCGATGTGCAAAACTGATAGAGACATACCCCAAGCGACTTACAGCTGTAATCGCAGCAAAAGGTGGCGCTACAAAGTATTAACTTAAGGGGGCTGAATAATTTTGCACGCCCAATATTTCAGTCTTTTATTTGTTTAAAAGGTTTGAAATATCCAATAAATTTCGTTCCACTTCATGATTGTGTCCCACTTGTTGTTGATTCTTCACAAAAAATTACAGTTTTATATCTTTATGTTTGAGGCCTGAAATGTGGCAAAAGGTCGAAAAGTTCAAGGGGGCCGAATACTTTCGCAAGGCACTGTATATATATATATATATATATATATATATATGCATGCAGTTTTACAAAGCAATGGACAATTCAGGTGTGTTCAACTTTGTTTTGCTTCTAGTTCTCCTCTCTGATCATGTCATGAGTCCTGCTTGTCCTAAGCACTTCCTTTTTTCGTCACGTGTAGGTGCTATGTGTATAGGCATGAATGTAAAAATGTGGATGTATCTGATGTCTTTATTATAGTCATGTTGTGGTGTATAATGTATTTATGGCAGGCTTTGTACAGACTGTGGCAACAAATTTCCTCGGAAAAAGACAATAAAGAATATATCCATCTATGTTTTGAAGCTCTGTCAAGTGCATTGTCATATTTCACCAGTAAAGCCGCTGAGTGAAAAGTTAACATGTATTACGGCCACAACTACATTAATAAGACCCTGGTCGTAACGCTAAGTCTGCATAATATATATATTTTTTAAAGGAAACATTTACAGATGATTGGTCCTCTAAATACTCATCCGAAGCATTCCACATAATGATAAAAACCAAATCCCTAATTTTCACTGGTCTAAAAGTGTCTGTGTTATACAGTGTGTGCTCGTCGGATTGTCTAACAGCATCACCTCAATTATATCCTTTAAAGGTGCTTCCATGCCAAATCTTGCATCCAGTCTTTCCATGTTATGACTACTGTAATTCAAAGCTTCTGACAAACCCTTTTTCTTTTGCATGAAGTATGTCATTATTAAATGGCAGGGTGATCTGTTATTACAAGTGACAATTGTACTGTAATTGCAATGTCTCCTTCATCAACACCCATGTACGTATGTTCTAAATGTACAGACATTTTATCTTCTGGTGAACTTAAACCAGCAATTTTCACCATCACTTGTTTCCTTGAAAGGCTAATTGTTCTCTAGCACACACACACACACACACACACACACACACACACACACACACACAAACACAGACACAGACCAGGAAAGTGAGAAGGGAAAGTAAAACAGGCAGATAAGAGCTTAATGAAAAGCTGGTGGAATTCAGCATCGGCCAACTCCAGCTAACGCCCCACTAAATACAGAGCCCTAATCACACAATAGCTAAGCTACTAAACAGTGTCACTCGAAACAGGTGTTTTATGACAAGACAAAATAAAATCATCCTGAGAAGCAAAAACGCTGTGAAATCCACCTGTTCTTCTGAAACCACTCAAGACACAAAAAGATGGGAGGTGTGTGTGTGTGTGTGTGTGTGTGTGTGTGTGTGTGTGTTTGTGTGTGTGTGTTTGTGTGTGTGTGTGTGTGTGTGTGTGTGTGTGTGTGTGTGTGTGTGTGTGTGTGTGTGTGTGTGTGTGTGTGTGTGTGGCCTCAGTATGGCTACTTTAGTGTCAGTTTTGTGAATGGGTTCACAGAGTCAGTCGGCCCATGGAACATTCCATTCTGTGGGGGGGGGGCAGAGTAGGTGCGTGTGTGTGTGTTTGTGTGTGTGTGTGCGTGTGTGTGTGTGTGTGTGTGTGTGTGTGTGTGTGTGTGTGTGTGTGTGTGTGTGTGTGTGTGTGTCCGTGTGTCTGTGTGTGTCTGTGTGTTTGTGTTTGGGGTTGGATCTTATCACGAGATGCAGTTTTGTACCGGTAGTTTCCTGTCCTCCAAACCTACTCACTTACACACACACACATACACACACACACACACCCTCAACAAAAAAAAAAAAAAAAAAAAAAAAAAAAAAAAAAAAAAAAAAACCACTTGCATTTGCTAGCCTTCCTTGCCAGAATCAAATCCCCCACTGCTCACACACACACACACACACACACACACACACACACACACACATACACCTTGCCTCTTGGCCTGCTGTTGAGACAACTAGCCCATTGTGTGTAGCAACAGGTATGCAGAGTTGAGAACAGGCAATTGGATGCTCTGTGCATGTTTGTGTGTTTGAGCCAAAAAAAGGATAGTTTCAAAAAAAATACTACTAATAAACTATACCAGCATGTCCACATGTACATTAAAGCATTATTAGCTGCTGTAATTGTTCCAAGTATCCATTAGGAAGGGTTCTCTTCACAGCCAGTATGGGCAAGAGGAACAATTACAGCAATCAATAATGCTATTAATATGCATTTGTTCATGTAAGTATTGTTGTATTGAAGGCTTCAATACGTCCTCACTCAATGTAACCCTAAAAAGAAAAATTCCATTTAGCTGAAGAAGGCAAGAGGAGGAGGAAGAAACTAGCAGTGAAATGAAGCATGATAACAGCATTAGCGTACAAGCAGGTTGAAGGAGAGAGGAGGAAAGGAGGGAGGAGAGGATGGAGGGTTCAGCAGTGTCACCACACAGGAGGGGGGTGGAGAGGTTACGCAGGGGTCAAAGGTTGAACGGCAGAAGGCGGGGGTGTAGGAAGAAAGGAGGGAGAAGGAGGAGGAGTGTTGATCCAGCCTTCACAGTGAGTGGATGTCACCTGTTTACACATTCAACAGTCTGCATCGGCCCTGCCACAACGAGTGAGGTCCGTCCAACCCTGTCTCCAAGAAATTACATCAAAATAGTAATATATAGTATGTAGTCATCTTTTCAAAACGACCTATGCTTGCGGTTACCAAATAAGGACCTCTTGTGGTCTTGTGGTGTGTTAATAATGACTAAAAGGAGCATAGGTAGCAGTATCGTGACGTCACACCGACGCAAAACCTTTAAGACAGGAGGGGTTGGTGGTTTGGTTAACAAAATGTATGACTTTGACACAGGATCCTGTTTCCTACCAATAGTCAATGCTTTTTTGCCACATTTTAGCCAAACCAAGCCTTCAACATAAAGGTGGCAGATCAGACAACAACAATATGAATCATGAGTCATTTTTGTAAGGCTCATTTTTAGCAGTTATGGAGGACTTCCAAATGAAACCAAAAAAGGCATGGATTCATACCCAAAGAGATGAGACTGTCCTCCAACAAAAACAGTAACCAAACCAAACCTTTACCATACCTTTTTTAGATAATAAAATGGATTAGTTTTTTCTAAAGTAAATGGGAAAAACAAATGATGTCGTCCTGTAGATGGAGTCATCAGATCAAAAAACACTGATATCTGTTTTTCCGGACCACATAGACAAACAGACTTTTGACGTTTAATTTGAAGGACTTGTTGATAGAGATGGAGTTTTTGCAATTAGTGGAACCAACCCTTTAACAAAACCAATCCTGGTTTGTTTTTTCAATATCCTTTCTTCTACACTTTTTTTTCCCTTTTTTCTTTTTTTTTTTTTTTTTTTTCTTGCCTGCTTTTATCTTTTTTTTTTTTTTTTCCAGCCAAAAAAAAAAAAAAAAAAATTTTTTTTTTTTTTATTTATTGGGGGCCCCCCTTTTTTTTTTTTCTTTTGGCATCACCCCTTATTTTTCGCCTGTTTCGACTTCCCCATCGTCTCGTTGCCCTTCAGTGATTGGCCCGATCAGAGGTGAGCTGAAGAGGGAGGTGGAGGGAGCGATAGAGGGGAAGAATGTGGCCATTGTGCTGTCCAGGTATGTGTGTTTGTGACAAACATAAAGAGAGAGAGAGAGGAGAGTGAGTAGAGAGAGAGGGCGATCAGATCTTGTTACAGGTGTTTCATAAACAACACAATAGTGCTAACAGGTTCTCCTCTCGCTCTCTCTCTCTCTCTCTCTCTCTCTCTCTCTCTCTCTCTTTACTCAGCTTTAGATTTCCGCTTCAGTGTTGGTGCATTAGGCTTATGGCTTTGTCTCACACACACACACACACACACACACACACACACACACACACACACACACACACACACACACACACATACCGAACTGAATCAATGCTTCCCCCATGAGCATGAGATGATCATGTGATAATCACGTGACGTGACTATATACCATATACATGTTTGTGTGCCTATAATTCAAGTTGTTTAGGCTGTTTCTCTTCCTTATACTTGAGGTTTGCTGAATAAGAATCAGCTTCCTGCTTTTAAAAAAATCACATAAACCTTCATCAGGTTTTAAAACAAAACAAAAGAGATCTTTTATTTTTCTTTCCGTTGCCCGTCGTTTCTCCTTCTGTTGTCTGCCTTCCTGAAACTAGAGCGGGCCCAAACACGATACCACTAAGGTCACGCTGAGAAGCAGAAAAAAAAGTGTAGATATGAACTCCTGTCTTGGGTGACTGTTTGTCCCTTTTTGCAATTCTGGAATGTCATACAGTGGGTTGAGAGATTAGCATCATTCTGAAAAATGGTTCACCTCTTGAACCCTCTCGCACAATCAGTAATGAAGCCACAGCCACAGTCTGAGTGACAGACAGACCCATTTAAATAACTATCATAAACTAAGCATTTAACTGGTATCTATTTTTGGTTTTGGTTTTGCATGAGGCAGTTGGAAAGAAATGTGTGTCATAACTTCATCAGGTCTGACCAGCACTTCAAAACACACACACACACACACACACACACACACACACACCTTGCACACACCTTAAACATGTAGACGTATTTACAGTATTCACAAGGAAGCAGGTTGATTGTTGAAATAAAGGACACACACACACACACATACACTCACAAAGGAAAGTGTTACAGGCAGGGGTTACAGTGGCCCGGAACGTTCCGGAACAGCGTTCCTGTACCTTGAAATACTAAGTAGTCCGAACAAATCTAATTGGCAGTTTCCTACATCAGTGTTTCTTGTTCGTTTAAAATAACGCCAAGCATCCATTCCAGTGTTTCCCCTATTCATTCTCACCAGCGCACCGCCGTGAGTCCATGAACAAGGAGAGTGTCTGTGGTAAGTTCAATTGTCTGCAATAATAGCAGGACAGTCGAGTGTCTGTTATCTAAATTGATAAAGTCAGTTGAACAGGTGAAGATCACGTTGTCGGTAGCGTACCGGTTTGCAAACAGGCTCGGTAGTGAACGGCACGGTGACATGCTGCAGATTTGGTGTTTTTAGCCGAGCCCGTGGCTCATGTGGATTTCCCAAAGTAACTGATAAATATTCAAATAAACTTTAAAGCGTTAAATTTGATAATGCAATTTGGTATGGTGGTATAATGAGTGTTTAATTGGGTTAGAGCCCCAGTGCCAGATCCCACTTTAAAATGTCACTCTGCACCTTCCTGTCCTCCATCTCCACAGGTGATTTTCAGGAAACAGTAAGTTAGTAAGTGAAACTCCAAGCTATAAGCATCATTTTACATCTACTAAAATTAGAACCTCAGCAAATGATATATTAGTTGTCATTGCTTCATTTTTACATGGTCATATTCTGAATGTTGAAGAAATTTGTAAATTTGACCTAATAATCTTGAAGATTTTGGAAACTAGTCTGGGCCATGTGCCAGAGATATGGCTGCTCTTTTACACACACACACACACTCACAAATGTTGTAACTGCACACAAATGTACACTATATGTAAAGACACACTTACACGCACACGTACACACTTACACAACTAAATCTCTAAATCTCGTTTGTCCAACAACAGGACACCCAAGGCTAACTGGCGCCCTGCTCAACCAGTTTCTGAAAAAAACACACAGGACGACTCGACAAGACAGCAACTGATCACACACACACACAACACACACACACACACACACACACACACACACAAATAAACATTGAGTCCCTGTCCCATAACCTTGTAGTGAAGGTTATAGCAGTCAGCTGGGTCAGTGTGAACACCGGACCAGCTGAAGAAATGTCCTTCCAGATACCCACTGTTTGTGTTTGTGTGTGTGTGTGTGTGTGTGTGTGTGTGTGTTGTGTGTGTGTGTGTGTGTGTGTGTGTATGTGTGTGTCCTCCAGGTGAAAAAACACACCATGTCCCTTAACTTAACAGCCAAAACTGTTTGAAGATTGAATAATAACATAAAAGAAAGAGACAGAAAGGAGCGAAAAAGAGACACATGACGTTTTCCCAGCCAACCTGTAGGATGATGGGACGTGTAGTCACAGTGTCGTCGTAGGTTCTTCTTCCACCGTTCAAAAGCAACGATCCAGCTTGTCACTTTCTCATCTTCCCTTCCTCTTCTTCTCCTCCTTTGTGCTGTCTGTCAGGTTCTCTCCGGCCTCTCGTTCGATGTCAAGGCACCTCCTGTCTTCAATGACAGGTCCTCCAAAGCACAACCAGAAGAGATTTCAGACACATCTAGCAAACACACACTGAGAGAGAGGACAAGTCAGAGTTTCTGTTCTCCTTTTGGTGTTTTTTTGGATTCTGACTCAGATCCTCTCAGTTTGTCCTCTCCTCTGCTCCAGTCACGACAGCGCTTGTAGACGCAACAGCAGGAGACAAGAAAAGGGGAGGGAGCGCACAAGGCCTCGAAGTGGAGGAGAGAGAGGGAGCGCTAAAGGTGGCGGAGTTGAAGGAAAGAGGGAGGGAAAGAGGGAGAGATGGAGGGAGGAATGGCAGTGGTAATTAGTGAGTCTGTACCTGACTCTCACTGACATAAGCCCCACATTCCTCAGAAGCGAGGAGGGGGAGAGGCAAAGTAGGAGAAAAGAAAGGAAAAAGTTCTGAACACACACACACACACACACCACACTAATGATGCCAGGAAACTCCTCAGAGATACCCTCTCCACCCAAAATCAAACACAAACATATCTTCTCTTACAGCATGCCATCGCTGAAGCGTCGCTTAAGTCAAAGGTTGCATGGTGTTCAGTGAAAGTGCTGCTCGCCGTCCGTCACCTAAACACTCCAAAGACTTCCTCGCAAAGTGTTTAGTCTTCTCTTCCGTCTCTTTTCATTTAGAACTCTCTCTCTCTCTCTCTCTCTCTCTCTCTCTCTCTCTCTCTCTCTTTCAATCATGTGTATGGTGTACACACTGCCTCTAAAACTCACCAAACCTGAATCTGACTGCCCAAACCCCCAACACACCTCCCTCCTTCCCTCCATTCCGGATGGGAAATGCTATCCTCCTGTGGCCCTGGCCAATCAGTGTGTGTGTGTGTGTGTGTGTGTGTGTGTGTGTGTGTGTGTGTGTGTGTGTGTTTTGTGTTTTGTGTGTGTGTGTGTAACTATTATTAATAGCCTCAGTCGCCGGCGTATCAAGGAGTTTCCTGCACACCTAGTTGCACACCACACCATTCATTCCCATCATCCACCACATGCTTATTAGTGATGATCAAACACAGACCAACCTTTTGCTCATTCACAAATGCATGCAGCCCTTGACATCACGATGACACGCTGTCTTTATGTTATGCTATTCACTCTCTTGACGTACGTAGGTCCCTCTGTAATGACAACTTTCAGTAATAACAACTCCACAGTCAGCATGAGGTTGGCAGACAGGACTGAGAGTAAAACATTGGAAGACAAACGAAACACAACTAGTTCAACTGGTGTTTCTTATTCTGTTCCTTCATATTTCTATCACTCCTCCCTCCCCACACACTCTTTACACTCTTTCATTTCTGATATCGTACTTGTTAGATCATGTAGAGCAGTTTCAACACTACCAGACCTCCAGCATTCACTTATCATTCAACATTGTGTGTGTGTGTGTGTGTGTGTGTGTGAGAGAGAGTGCGTGCGTGCGTGCGTGCGTGTGTGTGTGTGTGTGTGCGTGCGTGTGTGCATGCGTACATGCCTGTGTGTGTGCGTGCCTGCGTGCCTGCATGCCTGCCTGCGTGCTTGTAAATATGTGTGTGTTTTAGTGATTGTTTGCCTACCTGGATTCTTTTCAGAATTTGGCGTGGGTGGAGCCAGACACTTCCTTCTTCCTGATCTCAGGTTCGTGGTGAGTGCGACCTCTTAGTGACAGCCGGTTGTCATGGAGACAGAGAGAGAAAGAGCTGTACTGAACAGTAACAACTGTGGTCAGCCAACTGACAGACTGAGGACAGAAGAGAGAAGTGAGGGAGCTAGATTTCTGTTTAAAGTAACAACACACACACACACACACACACACACACACACACACACACATGCATACATTCAGATAAAGTCCCCGCACACACACACTCACATACACACACAAAAAACTGCACACACACAGTAGGGAACTTGCGAGTGTGTGTATAGGAAACTGAGATTGAGTCAGACGTGCTCACACAGAGAAATAACGTTTCAACACAGCGGCTGAACTCCGGGCTGGGAGGAGGCCGGAGCCGTTGGACGTGTTGCTCAATACATTTCACTTTAATGTTTACTTAACACTACTCACAGACCTTGAATAAAGTGTGCAAATACAGAAGCATGTATAACACTACAGTTAAGATTTAATGTCTGTACTGTTGAAGGTAGGCTTCAGAGTTCACAGTTGACCTTAAAAACACTTTTCTTACTTGCTTATCACAGGTGGAGTCAGTGTCCGTGTTTAGTCATCATTACTTGATTATGGAGTTACAGTGTGTAGGCAGAGAAAGCTTATTTATATGTAACAATAACATTCACATAGAACAATTTCCAGTGTTGTTCTATATTTAAGCTCATTTACAACAAATCACATCCACTCATTGCTACTGCTGACAATTTTCCAAAGTATACCAAAGTGTTTTGGTGTGCCAACTGTGTTTTTCCACAATTTATAGTTCCTGGTTTCAATAATTTTCTTATTGCATGAATATCCACTTGCAGAGACTTGCTCAAGTTATGTAATACATCACAGTGAAGACTGTGACTTTATAGTTGCATGTTTATACATTGCAGGTTGTTGAAAGTTATCTGCATGAACTACTAAATTACCACTGACAGTATGCAATGAATGGAAACATCTCAAAGACTATGACATTAGTTTCAAGCAGTGCATACCCTTGTGTGGCTCCATAACATCTGGGGCAACGGTTCAATAAAAACATTTACACAGTAATGTAAGATGTTTCTTGGATATGTTTTTAGTCTATATCATTAGTTCAGTACAATATAACATAGACCTACAGTGAACATGTGGGCCCAGTCACATGTCAGAGTTGGTTTTGACCGAAAACCTTTACATGAACTAGCAACAAGATTTGTGTTTATTTTATATTCCTTTACATTGCACAGGTGTTAAAAGTGCTCTTTCCATAGCTTGCATGTACTATTTTAGATGATTTTGATGCATAAACCTTACCTTGCAACTTATTAATGATAAGAGAGTATCATTTATTGTATTATACGGTTTCCTCTTAAAACAACATGTTGGGTCATGAATAATGCAGGGAGGGAGCGTTCACAAACCAGTTGGATATCTGTTGTAGAGATAAAGGACATTTTATGTGATGGGAGGGGCAGGATTGTTGAAGAAGTTTGGATTGTTTTATTGGTTGGAGTTCCTAGAAACACCTCCTGATACAGTATGAGGTCAGCACTAAAGATACATAATTCAGCAGGAGGGAAAAGTGTTGAGGTGGGAAAAAAATAATGCTATGTAATTTTTAAGTAAACACATTATACAATAATAAATGAATGGGAAATCCTATTAAATTCAACTTTATTTATAGTGTCAAATCATAACAGAAGTTATCTCAGGGCCACACTTTATGTGTTGCAACAGTAAATAAGACTAAGTAAAAGGATAATTCTGGTTTATTAACTATTAACTAACTATAAAATGAACTACATAATTAACTATTTTTGTTTCTATCGGTCATGATAACATTGTACTCATAAAAGTAACAGCAGAGATCTGGAAACATGGATTATCTAAGCCGCTATATTTGTTGGTAAAACAGAAAATGAGGCACCTGGAATGTCAGCAATAATCCCTTATTGCAGAGGGAAAATGTGTAATAATGTAATGTAAATAATCTGTCAGTAAAGGAGTGAATAATGTATTTCCCAAAATATGCACTATTCCTTTGATACTTGGTCAAAAAATAATAAATAAGACCAAAATTGTAATAAACTGAAATGATCCTTTAATGATTGCTTCATGAACCTTTAGTTTACATACACACACACACAGAGAGACTTGCAGCTTTTTCACAGGGTGTAAACAAAAGCAAACTCTTCCCACAATAAGCAGCTCAGACCCCACCCTGGTTGCACAATAGAAAGAAGAGACCTAAGACACAGAGCGCAGATATTCCCAGGAAAACACGCCACTGGTGCTCCAAACGCCCAACAATGAGACACAAGGAGCCGGGGCAAAGTGTATCTATTCACTTGCAACAAGTGGGCCCGATCAAGCCATCACACACACTGAAAGGAAAACTGAGAAAAGAAGGAAAACTATTTTATGATTATGAACTGGATTTATGATGTGAAAATGTATCAAATGACAAGTGTGTCGCCTTGTAATCGAATAAGATCACTTACATATTTGGCTGTGATGTATCGACATGTGTGTGCTGTGTGTGTGTGTGTGTGTGTGTGTGTGTGTGTGTGTGTGTGTGTGTGTGTGTGTGTGTGTGTGTGTGTGTGTGTGTGTCTAACTTATACTGTAATTGGGTCTTGATGAGTGAGAGAGATCAAACAAGATAGAATAGACTCATAGGCTACGATCTCTGCCCTCACATTTACCAAATCTTTAAAATCCTGAAGTCTAGCTGTTTACCAAACCTCAAAATAATTCTGGAGTCTCTAATGATGTCCACCATTATAACTGGAAAAGCACATTTACATTTTGATATTTTCAGTATTTCAAATCTGTCTTCTCATAAGCATAAATAAGGAGTCTAAGGGATTACTGAATTAGATCAACTACTCAGGACTTCAACAGCTTTGACACAGAAACAAAACACAAATTACACAAATTATCTTTCATCAGTTTCAGTCTATGGAGTCCTAACATTCAACTGATTTGAAAAAAGTTATAGTATGATATGTCTCTCAACCACATGGACACCCATACAATCATATTTCATACATTAGTGAGTTTCCTACTTTGTCACAGTTTGGGGAAGGCCCTTTCCAAAAATCAGAATCAGAAAAAGATTTATTGCCACAATAAGTACACTTATGTGGAATTTGCCTTGTTGAATGGTACAAACATAAACAAACAAACATATAAAACATTAATATAAACCAAACAATAAATACAGAAAACAAATATATACAGACAAAATAACTGTTGCATAAGAAAAGAAAAAAAGAGGCTGAATGGGTCCCGTTTCAACATGAGGTCGATAAAGAAATGGTTTTCCCAGTTTGGTGTGGAAGAACTGGACTGGTCTGCACAGAGGCCTGACTTTAACCGCAGCTAACACCTTCGGGATGAACTGGAACCCTCGACTGCGAGCCAGCCCTTATCGCCCAACCTCACTAATGCTATTGGGGCCGAATGGGAGCAAATATCTGCAGCCAGCTTCTGATATCTTGTTAAAAAACCTTCCCAGAAGAGTGAAGGATGTCATGAGATGTTCAACAATCACATATGGGTATACTAATGCTTGGATGTCTACATACTTTTGGCCACACAGTACAGGTTACCTGGCAACTTTTTTTTTTTTTGCAGAAGGTCAACTCAAGGTCACTCAAGTAGACAACACACACACACACTCACACACATTACAGAAAGGTGTAAACACTGAATGTGATTGAACTGGTGTGAGTGTGTGAAAGTAAATTGATTAAAGAGAGAAGAGAAACTCCTCCCAGTACTGTACAGCTTCCCGTAAAGATTAGACCTTTATTGAGAAAATTCCAGGTCGGCTTATGGCCGCACGACCCACCGTCTCCAACCGGGCCGATTATTGAATAAGTTACACACACACACACACACACACACACACACACACACACACACATGCACAAACTCATACAGAGCAACTGGAGGCCTGTTGTGAGGCGACATTGATGACGCGTGTTGGATGGGATAATCTTTCCAGCTGTACTCTCACCCGCAGAGAAGTGAGGCTCATTTGGCCCCCAGAAAAGCTCACTGAGGTTTTTCCACACACTGATGAACACCCTCCTGCTTTTTCTGTAGCTTACCAAGCACTAGGAAACTAAATCAACTTTGTGTTTATCCTTCATGGTCCGTTTAGATACTTCTTTCGTCTGCTGAGTATAGTCTTCCCCCTGTTCATGCAGAAGAAAGACTGATATAAGGAGTCAGCTTCATACATTCTTTGTGGTTGAATACTCAAATAAAGGCCAGAAAGTGACTTTGAAATTGTCGCACACTGCAGGAATAAGGCTGTACTGTATCTCTGGCATAACTCAGTAAAATGTCTCCCCAGGGTGGGGGTCGCCACCAGGGAGGGTTTGCGGGGAGAGTGAGGCAAAATGTTGTCAACTTGTACATCCCATGCACTATCTGTGTACTGGATGTGTGTGTTTTTCTTGCTCTCTTTAAGAAAATAAAAACAAAAAACATTTGATCACAAAAAAAAGAGTCAAATGTCTCCCTCTATTGGTTTGATACAGACATCACAAAGCTTTGATTTGTAGCATCAGTTAAAAGGAAGAGGCCCACTGAGTTTAAGTGCTTTTCTTATAGCCAGGGCAAGATAGTCACCTTCTATAACTATTTAAACTCTTTCACAAAAGCTACTAAACTGCTTGATGACTAAACAATGTTCATCATAGGTCATTAACACTGAATGAAAGACTATTTTGAACTATTTTTAAGTTAAAATTAGGTTAACATGTTCAACTTTCAGTCATTTACCATAATGGTAAATACCTTTCAATGTCAGAAAAGACGAGATGGAAAGTAAAACACAGTCAGTAGTAGTGCATGTTTCATATTCTAGTTATGATTATATACTTTCAGTTTAACATGATATTAAATTGAAATATTTTAATATAACCATTCCAGGTAATTATCAGTGGAACTCTTTTCTTGATTTAAATATGCCATTTAATAAAAACCTACGGTGGCCCTGAGAGGCCACAGCACGCAACAATAAGACAACACATGCAAATATACCACAGCACGCACTAATAAGACAACACATGCAAATAGCCCACACCACAACGGAAGTGTTTCCAGGGGACACTTTTAAGTGATGCACACGTGCCTCAACCATTGGCTTTCCGGTACATAGACAGACCAGCTTAGAGCGGGGTCTCTGAGCAGGACTGTCTAAGCGACGAGCTAGCGGCCCCGGCAGGCACTAGCTGGCTGTCGTGTCACTTTATGGAGCTACTCAATTCCGAAAACTTTGAAGCAAATTGTCAATTCGGCAACGATTTTCACAAGACTGCCTATATTCGAAATCTAAAGAGTTCATTTCTCGCCTAAAACTTATTCAGAAGTGAATTTAGTGATGAATAAAATGGCGAAAATTGTCCTGTTGTTGGTCTGTCTATGTACCGGAAAGCCAATGGTTGAGGCACGTAATCATCACTTAAAAGTGTCCCCTGGAAACACTTCCGTTGTGCTGTGGTTTATTTGCATGTGTTGTCTTATTGTTGCGTGCTGTGGCCTCTCAGGGCCACCGTAAAAAACAATTTGGAACAAATATTTCACATTCAAATGTATATTTTCAGTGAGCCAACCAAGTCACAACTTAAAGTGTGGTTTCATATTAAATAAGCTGCTGATACATTCACTGACAGCAGACCACCATAGTGAAATACAAATACAAGTGGATATAGATACATGCAACCTACTGCATGTCCAAGCCTCTTACTCATTAATACTGTACTGCAAGAATATGTTTTGTTTTCATCTTAGATTTAGGGTAATATGGGATTTTGTTATGGCTGGATGCATGAAAAACACTTTATTCAGAGGAGGAAAAGGGAAGCAATATAGAGCAAGAGGTCCCAAATAATAGCTGATTTCGCTTTTTTTTGATGAACTGGAGGATACATAACCAAACTTTAGACTTTTGTTTTTAGACTAAGCATGAAAAGAGCTCCTAGGATGTTCTAAAAGCTCAAAAGATGTGTGGTAAGAAGTTTAACATTTAATAGCCCATTGTTGGAGCTCGTTGTTATATTTAATAGATACATTTTTACTTCTTTATTTTGTTGCTGTTTTGTTTGAATTATACAGCTGAATATGCTTGATAATGACATCAGTATCTTTATTTATAAGTTAGTGCTTTTTTTTTGAAGGTACTAGGCAGCCTGAGCCACCAGGTGAAGTTACATATAGTATGGGTAAGCATGGATAGGACCAGGTAGACACCGGGGAGGGCTAATGGTTTTTACCAGGGCAAGGGAGACACCATTGTTATTTCCTTGAATGGTTTGCTTGGCAAAAATGTTGAAATAAACCTCACAAAACGCTGTTCTTACCTGGACATTGAACGTTTTTATTCCCTGCGTAAGATTTATTTTTTCAGTGCCTTGTCGGCTGTTGGATTTTGAGTTTTAAGTTTGTTTTTGTTTAGTCTGAGGACAACCCACCACATCCTGCTCTAACAGTACTACTAAATGACATCTTCAATCGGCAAAGGTTCCAACCGCCAACATTGTTGTGGCATGCCAGATACATTTGTTACATTTTGCAAGAGTGAAAGGTTAACTTACCCAGAGCAAGTTCTCTCATGTAATTCTTGGCTGACAATAAATACTGTGTAGGTGGGATGTGATAACAAGGTGGGTACCAGTTTTGCATTTTTAACACAACATTTACTCCAACAAGCTTTTGTTGCACATTGATCCCTCTGGTGAATGAATTGCTTGAGGTGTGAAGCACTGCAGTGGCCAGTAGGGAGCAGTCTCAATCTGATCTGCTGCCTGATGCCTCCCTGCTGTCACTCATGAGGAGACTGAAGAATGAATAAAGTTTACAACAAGTCCCACTGGTCAGACGTGGTACTGTGTACTTTACATACCGTATACTCTTAAGAAGAGATCTTACAGTGATAACACATAATGTAACCTCTAAATATTAAAATATGTCCTAAACAGAGTGTATTATGTATTTTACTGTATATCTGTCACAGAGAGGAAATGCCCCCTTCATTATCATATTGTTGCCATGGTATTTCAAACTCAGGACAGAACAGAACCACGCATGACAAAAAGGGTGATGAGTGTATGAAGTGGGATGCTATTTTATGACTCAGAGTAGGAAGAGACTCTTAGAGCAGTTTGTGGTTAATAGTCAAAGTCTGGATATTTGCCCAAGCTGCATTTCTTTGAGGAGATGAGCTGTGTTGCTCCCATGAGGAGGATTCTGAATGACAAAGGTAAGACCTGCTATGCAATTTTAAACAGCCCATCATCGTCTATGCAGATTACACTAAGCTGCTGTAGCCTTTTCTTCCAGTCCTGCTCCTCTAAAGTGGACTTAGAGTTTCTCTTGCGGAGGAGAGTGGAAACCGCTTCACACTCATTAAATCACTGCTGTTTGATATTCATTAATTTATTCCATTTGCAATGACATTACCTTATTGGACACGCTGCACATTTCTGGTCAATTCCAACTTAGTGCTTAAACATTGATGAGTGCTGTGAAAGCTGATTACATTCTGTCTGTGTTTCTGTCCACTTTAATTAGAGGCTAGTGGTCCCTGCAACTTTTGGATATTAATCCTTACGTGCCAAGTCAAGTGATGTCATCCGAACGGTCACATCCTGCAAACTTGTATACTGCTAACCCATATGTGTGTGTGTGTGTGTGTGTGTGTGTGTGTGTGTGTGTGTGTGTGTGTGTGTGTGTGTGTGTGTGTGTGTGTGTGTGTGTGTGTGTGTGTGTGTTTTGTGTGTGTGAAGCGTGTGTGAAGCGTGTGTGAGCAAAGCAGGTCAGTAAGAGGTGGACCTTTGTCCAGGGTCAGGCAGCGGCCCATTATTTATTCATGCTGATGTATCTGACCGGCCACCTAATTGCAGCAGGAGGAGCCCAGTTACCCACCGACAGTCTCACATTCACAGAAACTGGAAGGTGGATCACATGTCAGCCATGACTAACGCTATGCGTCTTATTTACATTTGCAGCTCTCAGATTGAACTCTGTAAACAATGTTTGTGTCTGTTTAGATGCTAGCTGGTTCAACAGAGGCTGGCAGGAACATAAAAGAGTAAAATACATAAATGTTGAGAGACAGACTAAATTTTTTTTACAGAAATGCCTGACAAGTAGTTGGTGTTGTTGCTGTGATCATGGCAGACAAAGGTAAGTCTTTATGCTGCTGTTTTTGTGTTTGTGTTTGTTTGTGTGTGTGTGTGTGTGTGTGTGTGTGTGTGTGTGTGTGTGTGTGTGTGTGTGTGTGTGTGTGTGTGTGTAACATGAGCTGCTCCCCCTTTCTTGCAGTGGGCTCCAGCGATGATGTCAACACAAGCTCTGTGACAGAGGAGATCATCTCACATCAAGACCACAAGCAGCCCCTCTCATTTCTACCTTCTCTTCCTGGTGTTCATTTATCTTTACCTTCCCCAGGTAAGATACAATTCAGAATCTTTCAACATGTTGTCTCACATTGGGAGATTTAATCATATTCAAAAGTATTCAACAAAATTTTTTCTAGTGCGGTGTAAGGGTTCTTAATATCCAACCTTCTATCAAGGAGCCCATAAGAGACGTGTGGTCGTACACCAATCAAACATATGAACGTATGATGATGAAAGCAGCTGTTCAACGCCGGACAAAGGGCAAGGGCTTTTATTTTGAAAAGAAAGACAAGGCTCTCAAATATACCTGTGTGGCCTCAGGTTGCAGTTACCTATAGCTAAGCTGTAAGCAGCCGTTAAAGCAGAAGAAAAAAACAAAGCAGCTGTCCAAATTTTAATAATATATCCTTAAGTTAGAGTACAGGATAAAATGTCTTCTGTGAAAATAGCCAACGGCCAAATGACCAATATCTAAACCTTGTACTGTTTTGGAAGGAGCACCTGCAGTAACAATAAACAGAATTGCTTCTAGGGCATGCTGTAACTAATACACTGTCCTCCTCTGATGTCTCTTCCCTCCTTTCATGACATTTCTTTGTATCCTCTCTCCAATTTGCACTACACTAACACAAACCTCAATTCTTTCTCCTCCTTTATCTCAATACTTTATCCCCTCTCTCTGCAGCCTCTCCTCCATCAGATCAGGCCTACCTGCAAGCAGGAGCCATTTTCCAGCAGCTGCGGACAGAAAAGCCAGTAACGCAACAGCTTCTGCATTATGGGAAGAAGACGGACACACCGCTACCAGAGAGAGGAGACAAGCCCACTCAGAGACAGGCCTATCAACTCGCCTTCAACACACTTAAATGTATTAAATACGGAAGTTACTAGCTTTGAGATTTTAGTTGACCCACATACCCTGTCTGGAGAGGACAGGCTGATGGTTAAACATAAAGTCAGGGGTAAATTTAATTGATCTACTCTACTGCTATCTCTGTGGACCTAATACACGTCCTATAAGGAAGCCTTATCTCTTTAAGGAATAGCAGTGGAGCTGCAGCATGTGTCAACTCCAATATTCACTTTTGAAAAGCAGCTTCAACTGCAGACTGTAGATTAAATAATATATACTGTATATATATATATATATAAACTATAATATAATACATTTCATTTATCTATGTGGCTGCAAATTACTTGAGCTGGAGGTACAGCAGATGTCTGTATGGGAGGTGATAAGAGGGTGCATGCCATGGACACACACACACATGTACAACGGCACTCACACAGCAAGCACACGCTGTTTGACATACAGTATATGGTATTTTTAGGGAATGACTTTGATTTAGTTTGGCTAGGTTTGGAGATATTGCTCTGTAAGATGTCTGCCGCCACCTCAGTACAATAAAAAAACTGTTAAAGGCCAGCTCTATGGATTATCTGAAATAACAAAAACAATTTTTCTTTTTAAGAAACGGTGCTATCAAACATTTGAATGTGATTTTTCATTGCTGCAAGAACCACAAACACAATTGTATTCACCTTGATTGTGATGGGGTGTAGATAGAAATTCTAATAAATGTGTTTAATTTGGGTGAACTTAGCCTTTAAGATTTCTCTTCAATAACTTTATTGTGTCTTGTATTTCTTAGTTTTGATTTATGTATTTATTTTTGTCCATTAACAACATTTCTTTTCTCCTAGACCGTGATTTACTGGAGGACATCATTACTGACAGCTGCTTCCACACTTCTCAGCATATTGTGAGTCCCACCAGATTTTTACATGAGTGGTCTCAAACCCTAAACTGATTAAAAACACTTCAGCACTTACTCTATTAAACTGTCTAGGAGTTCTCTGTCTTCAAATAACGTATGATAAAATGAGAGAGAGAGCGAGTGAGAGAGACAGGGATGCAGTTAAAGGCCATTTGTATTCAGATCTGTATGTAGTCTGGCTGGTTATAGGTGGCAAATGATGCACACAGGAGAGAGACAGATGCACTCTCCAACTGGGAGACTGTAAATTACACTATAAAACACATACATGGGCAAAGAGACTCACCAAGCCTGTGTGTGTGTGTGTGTGTGTGTGTGTGTGTGTGTGTGTGTGTGTGTGTGTGTGTGTGTGTGTGTGTGTGTGTGTTGTGTGTGTGTGTGTGTGTGTGTGTGTGTGTGTGTGTGTGTGTGTGTGTGTGTGTGTGTGTGTGTGTGTGTGTGTGTAAAGGATGACTTTATTGAGGGATGGGTGAAACATACAGACCAGGCTGATAGATCATTTGTCTACAAGTGTGACTATAAAAGCTGCCCCACAGCTCTTTGTGATTCCACACACCTCTTTACTGCAATATACATATTCTACACACATACACACATACACACACACACACACACAAACAAACACACACCCTGAAAAAAGTTGAGGGAAAGGATGTTTTTACGTGGCCATACAAGTAAGAAAGGAAAAGTGATAGGAAAAGATCTGCTTATCATTTTCCTTAAGGCAGTTATAATCAATATTTTTATATTAACAATTGACTAAATGTTTTGTGGTCGCTTGTAGTGAGAAACCCACAGATGCAGCAGGAAGCTGTTATTAGCAACAAAAAACGTTTACAACTTGCTCAGCACCAACAGCAGACATACACACTTAGCGACTTCAGCTGGTGAAGATAGTGGAGCATTTAGCAGCTAAAGAGATAGATATTTCCCTCAGAAGTTGGTGGAGACCAAAACTGAGCAAAAAGAGAGTGAATATTGGTTTATGCAGCATTCATGTGGTGTCGGAATAATTGGAAACATTCGTACACAACTTGCCGAGTTGATGTCATATTACGCAGGAACATGGCAGATGATTCTGTGTAATATGACATTGTGTTGATGGTGAGAAACTTTTTATGAATTGACGTATTGCATATCAATTTCTTGCTCCAATGTAATTTGTAATATAGTATTAGGTTATAAATGTTAATTACTGTCCACATAGAGTGACCTAGATTAGTTAGAAAAGTTATTTATTTGCATTAACCCGATAAAAGTCAGGTAAAGCAATATGTTAGTGGTTTGAGGGAATGTACAGGTGTAAAAAGTAGGGAACAAAATCCCCAATTTAAATCAATCAACGTGTTATTTCAACACTCTGAGCACTAACATACAACACATCTTCTTTGTAGCATCCATGTTGTTTCCAAATCACGACTTAAAGCTCATTAACACAGAAGAACAACTTCCCAACTCGGGAAATGGACCATCTGAGGAGCACATGAATGCACCATCACATCCGCATATAGTCTAATGCTACTGTATCTGTATATTATATATGATTAAGTTGACGATGATGATGAAAGCGCTCATGTTTTCCAGTCCAGTGACTTGTTGCCGTTGGCGATGGTGATGCTGTTTGACTTCCAGGACCGAAGGTTTTTGATGCGTGAACGTTCAACAAAGGAAGGGGAGGAGCTTTTCCAGGAAGTCAGGGACCTGGAGAGCAGTCTGCAGAGGTGTGTGTATGTTTGTGTGTGTGTGTGTGTTTGTGTGTGTTGGTTGAGGGGGGATGGTAACAACTCAACAACTGGATGGTAACAACTTTGAAATTGTGGTTAAATCTGGATATCACACAAACTGAAGGTAGGAGACGACAAAATGTGATCTGAAGTATGTTTACTATGATGATGATGGTGTGTGTGTGTGTGTGTGTGTGTGTGTGTGTGTGTGTGTGTGTGTGTGTGTGTGTGTGTGTGTGTGTGTGTGTGTGTGTGTGTGTGTTACAGGTGTAAAACCAAGCTGGCAGCATCTTTAGCTCGCTGCAGAGTGAAACAGAATCTGCAGAGCATCTCCTGTTTTCTGTCTGATCCTGTCAGGACCAAACAGCACAGAGCAAAACAACTGCCACTCTATGCGTGGGTCAATACTCTCAAGACCAGGTACGCACACACACACACACACACACACACACACACTTAAACACACCCAGAAAGAGGGCCATGCAGTAAATTGTTTATTACACATTTGTTCACAAATTCATTATGCTCCTATTTAGTGCCTGCATTTAAGAAAATATTGGAAATTTTAAATTACCTGATTTTTCTGCATTCAATGGCTGCCCTCTGTTCTTCTTTGTGGCACACAGACACCATTTTCACATATGAACTTTCGACAATGTCCGAGGAAATAGGTCCCGATGTAGTCTGGACTTTCCCTTTCACACATGTAGCAGACAACAGGAGATTGTCCCTTTCAGATGTGCTCTCACTTACAAGAATTGATTTAAGTCTCCTGCACATGATCCCAGTAAAACCCATCTGCGCTGGCGGTGCCAATGTTTTTCTATGGGGAGAGCAGTGAAAACAACTAAGAGGAAGTGCTATCCTTGGCGTGGCACACCACTCAAAAGTGCCACTGAACGCTGCGCTCAAGTTTCAAATTATTTCAACTTTTATATTGTTGCCACTGACCTTTTGAAGGAACCAATGAGATAAAGAGGTAGCCAGATGCGATGATGATGAAATGTCTAGATCAGGGGTCTTCAATGTTTTTTAAGCCAAGGACCCCTTAACAGAAATAGAGACGGATCAGGGACCCCCTACTACATATTTTGTATAAAATGAAGTTGCATATTAATCTGGTCCTACAATAACTTTTAGGGCAGCCTAAAGCATTTATAGATACCTTTTTTTGCATAGAATACTAAGCTATTCAAATAGCCTTAAAATTGTTGCCATGATTTTATAAATCATGTTTTAATGTTAAACACACATGTGGAACAGTCAATCCTTTGGGATGAACTGTATCTGTGGATGGCTACTTTAGTAACTACATTATTGGCCAGTAAGCCTATCATCAGTGGGGATTTACATCTGCTAATAATATGTTGGAATCATGTTAAAACTTTTAAATTTTGAAAAAACGTTTGAAAATTAACAATAATTTGGAGGCCCCCCTGCAGTGACTCTGAGGACGCCCTAGGGGTCGCGGACCCCATGTTGAAGATCCCTGGTCTAGATAAGTTCAGGTTTGCAATGCATGTGTGAAAGGGGATATAGCCTATTTTGGTATAAACCAGCAGGGACTGTCTGGTCTATGGGACATATTGTGTCAGGTCAGGACAAGTGTTAATCTTTCACAGAGTGGCCGTTAATAAAATTACACCAAGTGACAGGCTTTGCTTGGGGGGATTGCAATATGAGGTAAATGGTGGGTGAAGTTCACCAGGGCATATCTGAGACAGGAAGGTATAGCAGTGTTTCCTCTATGTTGATTTGACCGTGGAGGCCCCCCACGGCAACATTTCTGCCCCCCACGGTATCAGAAATAGGGCTGCATTGTTAGAGTGCATGTCGGAGAACGTTTGTATTTTAGGTGCATTATTTACATGCTGAAGTAGTTAGACTGCATTAATTGTTGGGACCTGCCCCAACTGTTAAAAAAAAATCCTAAAGGAAACACTGGTATAGCATTCATATAAATTGAGGGTAAAAAGTTCTCCTGTGGTTATTTCTGCAGCACTGTTCACCAGACAACCCTGGAGTGCATTTGAGTCACAATATTTGTTATTATTATTATATATATCCTCTACTTTACCCCATGATGTTTCTGCCTGAAATAAAACTTTTAACCTAACAGAAAACATGTTATCTCATCTGTAGTGTTGAGGAAGTGTGCGAAGCGTTACAAAGCGCCGGCTTGCGTGAAGTGAAAATCATGACTGACCTCAGAGAGGCAACGTTCTGCAGAGACCCTCTCTGTCCAGACACACTTGTCTTCTCCGAACCGCTTCATGCTCTGCTGCAGCACAGCAGCCTCACAAGTACACGTGCACTTAACATACAGGTATGTATGAATGTGTGTAGTGAAGGGTGTAATTGAGCTAAATAGAGGTAACACTCACTAATGAGAAACATACTTTCCTCCCTCGGGAGCTTTTGAAGATAATTTTAGAAGACAGGTACAAGACTGACTGATTGAAAGTGTACATATTCAGCTGAAGTAGAAGTACCTTTTACTGGTTCTTCACTTTCTTAAGTCGAAATGCAAGTGCTGGTTTGTAAATGTATCAACTTGAGAGTGAAAATAAAAATAACTCTCTTAATTACTTTAAAAAGAGGTGAATATGGTTTCATTGTTTTTAGAGGGAAAATATAAATGAAACAATAAACTGCACCAACAAAGTAAATCCAGATATTCTTCTTATACTGTATTTTCTGGCCAACCATTCATTCCAAATGACACCAATCTTCTGGTTCCTCTACTTATGGAGCACCAAGAACAGCTCTTTCTGTTCACTATGTTCACTTTATCAAAAGCAAAACTAGAAAATGCATTTCCTGCAGAAAATGCGTGTGAATGCTGAAAACCACTGCTGAAAAACACTAAACTAGATTGCTTGCTTAAATGTGTAAGAATAAGGTGAAGTAGTAAGAATAGTTGGAAAAGTGGGCATAGGTTTAATTAGTATGAATTTCCACTGAATTGACTTTACTACTGTGAGACAGATTAAAAGGTTGGCTGTTTACAAAAGGGCCTTTGGCCTTCGCTGTTGGATTTCCTGTTGTGATGTGAATGTAATCTGTGTAACTGTGTTAAAGAAATCAGTTTGCTGTTAATCTTCATTAGCAACACAGCAGTCTATAGCACTGGAGGGTACAGCTTTGTCAAGAAAAAGCAATGCATGTTTGAATAACAAGTATGCTTCTCTGTGTCTCTTTTTGCAGGACAGGAGTGTGTGTGTGGCAGTGAGCGCGTTACGCCCCCTGCTGTTTGATAACGGTGACGTCCTGGTGGTGGGGTCTTTCTCAGCTGTGACTGTGGCTCACATATCTGTGGCGGCCGCTGCCCGCTCTGGCCGAGTGTTGGTGTGTGGCGCTGATCTCCCTCCTTTACAGATAGAGGAGATACAGGAACTACTCACACAAATGGACGTCAAAAGTGAGTGATGAATGGGGAAAAGTGTATTATGCACTGTATGAGCCTTTTGATAATATTTCCATTTCAATCTATATGCACACCTTTTATAGGCTACGCATGACTTTCCTGATGCAAATTTATGTCCAATGTAGATGTGCGAGTCTTGTCAGAAGCCTTCTTTGGTCTGGATGAGTGGAACGCCACCATCCAGCGTTTAAAAGTCATCATAGTTCTGCCTCAGTGTTCGTCCTCCGCGCTCAATGACCCTGTGCCAACCATCCACAGTGAACATGGAGGTACGTAAAAATGTGGAAAATGAAATATATTGAAATATTGATAGCGGTAGTGTATGATGAAAATGCTAAAATACGTTTTGTTCGGTTGTCAGACTGGGATCTACTGCCAGACTTGTGTCACAGTTCTGTATCCCGGGGAAAAATACATGCAATGGCCACCCAGCAGGCACGACTGCTAGCACACGCTCTCTCCTGTGAGTATATATTGAAAGAAAAGTGGCTCTCCAGTGCCCCTATGGTAGATATTGTAGATAAAACATGATAGTTATGCCCTCTAGGGTGCCCTTCGATTGAAGAATACGTGATAAAGTGACCTCTAAGGTGCCCTTAAAATAGCTAAAACATGTTGCAGTGCCATATAGACTACCCTTCATGCTAGAAGCCCTTCTGCGCACTGGTGCCATGTTTTTTGCCCCTGCCCCTCGGACAGACTGAGTCTGCCACTGTTTAAAAAAATGCATATTTTTCCCTCCTTTTCTGTCAGTCCCAAAGGTTCAGACATTGGTCTACTGCACACGCTCAGTGTATCCTGAGGAAAATGAACAACTGGTGAAAAGAGTTTTAGAGAAAACACACACGCACCCCAAACTGCTGCCCTTCAGGTAAACACACAAACACACACACACACACACACACACACACAAACACACACACACACACACACACACACACACACAATGCTCTATCTTTGTGCATTCATTTTCTGGCTATTAGGTAGTTAATTATGCAATCAGACTTTTCATTACTTGTCCACATGCTCAAACCACAAATGAAATGAGGAAACGGAAATTAGTTGTGCTGTTTCTTGTACAGGCCAAACATAAGGGTTTTTAGAAAAAGTCATTCTAGGTAACCTAGAAATCTAGACGCAACCTAGCGGACAGGGTCAGTCTAGCAACTCTCCGTTGGCTTGCGAGGAAAAACCAAATTCTGGTCAGGCAATTCACATCGTGTATAGAGTCGGTGGGCGGGCTTAACGTAAGGATGGCAGAGCTGCAACGGTTCCGCATTAATTCCATAGACAGTAAAAAGAATGGACACAGCGACCCCGTAGATTCTGGACAAGGACCAGTGAAGGATATTAGAAGCACTTTTCCGGTCATGGCTGAGCATTACTGCGCAGCCTCCAACTGAGCTTGAAGACGTAGATGTGACGTGAGCAACCTGTCTGAAAGTTTAAGTCTTCTGGTAGCTGTGCCAAGAGAAATCTCAATCATTCTGAATCTTGCAGAGACGGAGAGCGTAGGTATATGTAAGGAGATATCATAGGCACAGGCTAATTATTCATAACTAAAATGCAAGTTAACATTAGTAATTAAACTTAAACAGCTTCTCCTGTACCATACGGTAATTCCTCTACTATGCGACAGTAAGTTGCGTGGTTACGACACAATCGTTAGCCTATTTTTACAAAAACGTCTACTACGGAGCCATAACGTGAGATACAAGGTATTTTATACATTGTCGTGTTTCTTTAGAAATAAACAATGGACAAATAAAGTATTTAAACGCTTCAGATGTAAAGTTATTCACTGTCAAAGTGACGCCAAAATAAATGGCAGTCAATGGGATGCTAAGGGGGGGTGATGGCTTGATAGCAACAAAATGGCTCCATAGGAGCTACGCTTTGTGGAGTCTGGCTTACCCCCTTGGTGAATTCACTGCTACTTGTAAACAAAGAAGATGGCTGCTGCTGCTGGCGAACAGCAGTCTTTCGAATCGGCTTTGGCCGTGACTCTGGAACACTTGGAGTTAAGATATGTTCGGAGTTTTGCTAACCGGATACGGCAAAAGTTTAATCTATCAACTAGCGTTGCTCTGGTTGGTTGTAACGCTATCCTACTGTGTACAGAGGGAATTTGAAAGACAACCGTTTATCCCGGCCCTCAGATTAAGCCCTGCCTATGGTGAGTTCCCAGACCCAACATCTTGATGTGGGTCTGGCTTGTCAGGCTAAATTCTAGGTGCATTTAAAGGAAAACACGAAGCTGAAGTCATTTAGACAGTTTTTCATTCCCTACCCAACCAGCCTGTCACAGAGAGTGGCGAGTGAATGGCAGCTCAGTGAAGCCCCCCTGCTTTATCATAAAATTTACTTTGAAGCTAATTGTGCTCTTACTGTCACTGAGATTCTGTCAGATTATTGAAATCACCCATCAAGGCTCACTCTACTTTCATTGAGATGTACAACTGTGTGTCTGTGAATGTGAGTGTGAGAGGTGACAGTCACGAGGCTGGCGACAGTATAAAGGATAAGGTGCTGTTGCCGTGGGGACAGTAGTTAATCCTACAGTTGGGGTGAATGGGGTGGAGAAGATTTCAGTCTGTTTCACGCCTGCTGCACACACAACTCATTTCGTACCATCCATCCTCTTAAAGAAATCCAAATGTTATTATATTTGGTCACATAAGCTCTTTTATCAACTTACTAATGTGCAATGTGACAATCAGCAGCTGTTCACATCTGTTTTACAGTACTTGTTCAGGGAAAACAAAAATCTACTGTAGCACCATGCTGCCTATGTTGTTTTTTAGAAGAGTTGGCACTAGTTCACTCCAAAGAAGCACTAATATCAGAAACATGCTAATCTTCTAAACTGCCATCAAACTGCTTTCCTCGTATATAAAAAGGTTGCTTTGCATCAAAAAATAATAACAGCAAAGAGAAGTAATATCTTCATTCTTGAATATAGATCTTTTTAAGAATTGGATGGGGAGGATTAGCAGTAAAACAAACATTTTGTATGTCTCTAAACGCAACTGTGTGTGTCATTGCCTCTTTTTTACTGATGTTTTGGCTTATTCATGTTATATGCTTTAAGATAGTGGTAACTTGACCTGGAGCCCCAAAAACTTTAATTATGTGTATTGATACAGCTCGTATTCATAGATTTAAAAGGTTTCCTTTGACTTTTAAGTTTTGTAAGTTTAACAGAGTTTAGCTAGTTCTGCGTATTTGCAATATTTCCTTATTAGTCTACTGTTTACTGCGTTTGTTTGACTCATCCATCCACCCCGACCTCCTCCCTACACGGACTTTGTCGCTCTTTATACTACGTCGCCTAACTTCCTCCTAAGAGGCAGCTTCGAATGTTGCAGAAGTTCTCCCATCTGCCTGAAAAAACTCAACAACAAAAAATATTAAAGGTGCCACATATAGAGTTTGAATAATGAATTTCCTGTATTTGGTTGTCAAAATAATTGATGGTACTTTGGTACAATTTCCTGAAACTGCTCATTCTGGCAATACTCTCATTCGTTTACAGTAATACGTCTCTGAGTTAATGTGGCACGGATGAATTAATGTTAAAATGCCACATAGCATCTTTTATCTTTTTTCTCTTTCAGGGTGAACGGTCCGATTTTCCCCGACGAATCCCAGTCAGGCACAGACACAACAGACTCCAAATTCTTCAGGCTCAAAACATCTCAGTTCACCAACGGCTGCTTCATCGCACGGCTGTCCCGACAGGTGAGAGAGGGGAAGGGAAACGTGGAGACGTGGAAATTGACAGGAAAAAAAGTGAGAGAGATGTGGAGGGCAAGGATGTGTTTGGAGATTGAAGGGGAACAGAGGTTTTGTGGTGTGTGTGTGTGTGTGTGTGTGTGTGTGGGAGGGGGGTGATTGCTTTGAGACGAGACCTTCCAGTAGTGCTGAGGCTGCACTCTTTTACTGTCTGTCTGCTGGGAAGTCGGTTGGCTCTGCTTGTCTGCACACACGCATGCACGCACACACGCAAGCATGCACGCGCACACACACACACACACACACACACACACACACACACACACACACACACACACACACACACACACACACACACACACACACACACACACAACAGACTATGTCTCCCCTGAAACACTGCAGCATTATTCCAATACTCTATAAAAAAGAGACAAGTTAAAGATGAAATACGCCTGAAATATTTCAGTACTTTACAGCAAAGATGAATGGATATTCTCTTTATCATTCTTCCAGCCCTCCCTCCACCCCTACGGTCGTGTTGCATCACCTCGTTGCTCCATCTATTTGCCCCCCTCCTTTTTCTTCTTCTTGCTCCACTCATAAAATGTACACAAAGAAGGAAATTAGACTGCTCCTTTGATCCCCTGCAGCTCCAAAAAATGGTGCAGTGAGGGGACTGAGCCTGTATGTGTGAGTGTGTTCATATTTTTTCACACACACACACACACACACACACACACACACACACACATACACACTTACACATGGGGGCAGGTCTTGCTCACCTGTCCAGTGGCAGTGCAGTAATTTTAAATCTAATGATCATCGTGTCCAATTTAATCGACATCATATGTCAGAGCTGCGGCTGCAGATTTAGTTAAACTGACAATTCAGAGGTGTTTCACTGCTGCTCAGATGAATGACTTCACACCAGTCAAACTGTGCTAGAGGACGATTTAAAGGGATATGAAATAGACACCATGGCAGCATAGAGAGACCGCAAGAGAGAGAGATGGGGTAAGGCAACAAGAAATCTCCTTGAAATCGCTCTTTTAAAAATGTAAAGTGAGACCCAAGAAAACAGACATTGGGAAAAGATGTGTCCCGAAATGTTATCTTATCTGTAAAACACCTGACAGGCTGCCATCAATCATGCTTTTTTCCAGTACACTCTTGTCTTCTCCATTTTATCACAAAGTCTCATGTTGCTGCATAATTATAGTTTTCAGGTAGCCTAGAAATCTAGACGCACCCTATCGGCAGCAAATGTAATTTGATGTGGGTCTGGCTTGTCAGGCTAAATTTCAGGCTTATAAATGAATCAGAGCATATTATGCTGTCAATGCAAGAAAACTGAAAAACAGTGTAAAGTCGGATTAAACACGTGAGAGTGAATAAAATATGCATTAGCAGTGTTTTCAGCAGTGAGCTTAACAATCTGTCATTCAACTTTCATTATAGAGAAGAGATAGTATGAAGATTCAGACAGACAGACAGAGGTGGGGGATAAAAGTCTTAAGGGGATGAATGTCACTGCAGATGAAGACAGTGTTTTACCCCTACACATATACTGTATGTACACATGGAGCAAAATGTGTGTGTGTGTGTGTGTGTGTGTGTGTGTGTGTGTGTGTGTGTGTGTGTGTGTGTGTGTGTGTGTGTGTGTGTGTGTGTGTGTGTGTGTGTGTGTTGTTTTGGACCTGCTGACAACATATTGTTTCGGTCCTAAATCCGTTCATCGCTCACATATAGGCCTAGACATGTTCAGAGTACTTTTTTCAGGGGTATGTCAGTTTATTAACCAACAATTGCAAGCGGCATGACTCTATTAGGGCCGTGACCTGCGTGATGTCACCATGACGGAGGTACTAAGGACCGACTTCAGGGAACAAGAAGATAAACAAGCAATGCCATCTGAAGTGGTGTGTAGGCTACTATTCTGGCTGTATTGTGTTCCCAAAAAACTTTCCTACCCTTCTCTCTTCGCCATGTTCACAGTTGTGCATGGAAGAGTGCTCTGTGCTCGCATTTTGTTCCCGATGGCCTATAACTGTCAGGTTGGGTTATTATCGGGTTGATATTGCGTAGTCTGAAACCGGCATTAGTTGTCCACCACGATGGTACAGAAATGCATCAACAACTACTGGATGGAGTTTTTAAAGTTAGACTATTATCAGTTTGGTTCCCTTTATGGTCATCTTGCTCCTAGTCTCGCATTGCCACACCTATCACGACAGCGATGTAGAGTAAAATCTGGCTACACCACACATACATTCTGGAATAGGAGAAAAAAAGGCTCTGGGTTGTTTGCATTTCTTTAAACCAATCACAATCGTCTCGGGCGGCACTAGGCTCCGGTCGCAGCGATGGTGGATCTGCAAAATAGTCTTGGGAAGGAATTTGCTTTGGTGGAACATTTGCACCCCACAAAAGAAAACACCACATAAAATATTGACTGAAGTTAACTATTCACACAATACAATAACGCAGAGTATTTAAATTAGCTGGATACATGGTTAAACGTAATTTGCTCTTACCAGTGCAAATCCCTGCCAGTCGGTCCCAAAACATCCCAGTTAGAGAGTAAATTCTGTAACCGTATTCTTTGTAAATCTTTACAATCATTCCCCAAATGAACCAAACAGGCCTGTCTTATTGCACGATCCAAATTTTCTTCAAAACTTGCCATTTTCAGTGGCATCCTAGCTGGAAGTGTGTTGTGATTTGTTTGAGAACGGCAACACAAGGTGACTCCAAAATGTACTTCTGTTGATCCAGACTATCTAGTGCCGTCACAATCATTTGTCCATTACTTTGTGTTTGATACCTGCAAAACTGATGACATTCCCATCAGCCTCAGCTGTACTTTCTGGGTTTTTTTGTGCTAACATTAGCATGCTAACCAGCTAAAGTAAGATGGTGAACATGATTAACATTATACCTGCTAAACATCAGCATGTTAGCATTTTCATTGTGAGCATGCTGACAATGCTGTTAGCATTTAGCTGAAAAGCACCAACGAAGTACGACCTCACAGAGCTGCTAGCGTGGCTTTAAAAGTGGTAGAAAAGATAAGTGGCTTGTGACAGTAACTATCATATTGCCTTTTAAATTATATCCCACACTGTCAGGATTTAAATCCTGTGAGCTCTCCATTCTCTTCTGCAGGTTAACGTTATGGCTGTGGCTCCTTTCTACAGCGTTGTGTTTTCTTGTATCTCCTTGGTGCTATGTTACCCAAGAGACCCGTGGTTTTAATGTGTTGTGTCTTCACATCAAATCTTAAGCTGCCCTTGCTTTTTCAGGCGGATCCCACTAAAGTAGAAACAGTCCACGATGTGCTGGCAAGGGCAGCAGCAAAGGGCCTCCTGGGTGGAATAATTCCTGAACAATCAAAAACCACTAAAAAGGGGAAAAGCAAGAAGAACCGCCTCGCCTCACCCAGCAGCAAACCTTCATCCCCTTCGAGCCAAGAGAGGCAGACAGGAAGGGAGCTTGTGAATGGAGTCGCACCTTCAGAACATGAAGAGAAGAAAGGTGAATGTGGTGAGGAGGGAGAGGAGGAAAAGGAGGAAGATACGGGGGGAAAGAAGACCAGAGGGCTTAAAGGAAGTAAGCCAAAGATCAAACGAAAACGACCAAAACAAACCAACAGGACTACCACAGTCTCGAAGCATTACCCTAAAAGCCATAAGAAGAAATCGGCAAAGAGAAAAGTCAACCAATCACATCTCAAGAGGCGCCTTACAAAAAGTAAACCGAGAAGAATACCTCGTCTTACACTGACGTTGATGTCTTCTGCAAAACCCTCCAACCACTTGTCTCCGATCACAGCCCTGGCGCACAAGCTAAGTAAAAATGCCACGATTACATCACAGCAGACGGTCTTTGGCACCTTTTCCCCTGCCAGTCCTGCTCCACCTGCTGCTCCCCACGCAGCCTCCAAGCAGGTACAGAAACACAACACTGAGCCTGAAAGAGCAGCGAAAACACTAAAGGATGGAGCTAAACCAGAAAGTCTGTTTAAGGCCAGAGGAAAGGTGGTCAGGCCTAAAATAGAGGTGGCGACAGAGGATGTGTTGAAGGCTGCAGATTTTGTCTTGCCACCCATTTCGTCCCCATCCTCCAGCTCTGGAAGCAGCAGGAGCGGCAGTTCTCTCTGTCAGCGTCCGTCCCGGACCTCCCACTCCCAGCTCGCCCAAACATCTGCATCCTCCTCGCTCTCTCTGCCTGGATTATACAAAGATCATCTTCACTGATGTTGTGGTAAATAAAATTATCGGCATGTTCTGACACTACAGTCAGTTTTTAAAGTAAATTATTTGAAAATATTTTAAAACAAATATTGTTTATTATTGCAAGTTCAATTTGAGAAATAAAAAATGTTAAAAGGAATTTAGCTGTTGCACTGATTTCTTTGTCTCTGGCATGACTAAGTTATTCTAGCATGTCATTACTTAAATACATTTGCCAGATTTTCTTTATTGTGGGTTATTGTAAATTGAAGCCTTTTTAGATTTTTAACATTTATGTTAAATCTATCTATCATATATCTATGTATATTATCGAAGGGTGAGGGCTGAAAACAGGGAGTTATGTATTTTTCTTTTTGCTGAATGGAAGCTTGTTTAAATTCATTCATAGTTTTATTTCATACTTTCCCCTGTGAGATATTTATTTATATATATATATATATATATATATATATATATATATATACATATAATTCACTGGTACTGTTATAGTATTTCGGGATATTGGGAGGAGGATTTTGCAATTTTTCTTTTAGTCAAGGGGAGGGTCAAAAGAAAATATTAACGCCTGGGAGGATTTTTAAGGCCATCTCCCCCACCCCAATAACTTTAGTACAGTTATTCAGAAAAAAATCCCTAACTGAAGAGGTCTTCTTAGAGACTTGTGATAGGCATTTGACATTTTATAGGCTAAACCAATGATTCCTGTGGGTCAGGACAAAGATAAATCTGACAGGTCACAAGATGATAGAAATTATTATAATAATTATAAGAAAAGAAATATAATAATTCCAGACCAAAACCTGTTATGAGGAGTAAAACACTAAGGATGGGGCATCCTGGTGGAACAGAGGATAACCACTGGACTGAACAATACATCAATTTATCAATCAAAACAAAAATTAGTTGCAGCCTTAATGCACACAAAGACACAAAATCCTGTTTTATAATGCTGTTTATTCTCACAATTGATTACATTGATAAAGTGTACAAATCAGTGAGCAGCAAACGGAGGCCGACACATCCATCTGTGGGAAAGGTATGTGTGTTTTTTGTTGTTTGTGTGTGAGCTTGACAGAGACACTGGTAGTCCACTGCTGTTGCCACTGTCCTCCTCCTCCTCTTCCTCCTCCTCCTCCTCCTCCTCCTCCGTTCAGACCAACAGTGGACTCCCAGCTCTCAGTGCACTGTACAAGGTAAAGATATATTCCTTTATCTGCCTTTTTTTCTGCAAAGCGGAGCTTGTTGTAGCATTGTGACTTAACCAGGGACTGAGACAATGAAACTGAGTCAAGAGACTGTACTTGCCCCAACTAATAAAATCAGTATATACCTTTATAAAATAGAATAAATAAAATAAAAAATATTTCTGTTCAGTACATACAGTCGTTCTTTTAACCGTCCAAGGGCATGCAAGGCTTTTCAAGACTTTCCATATCTCGAGATCAAAAGAATGCATAGATAATTTGCTCAGTTAAATTCAGTATCAACGTAGTTGACAACTGTGACAATTTCCAATCACCTCTCCTTGTTTCATCATTTGCTCTCGTATTTTTCTTATCTACAACAATGTATCAGTATTTTACACTTTGGCCATTTGGTGAGTTCTCAAAAAAAAAAAAAAAGGCATTTCATTACAAGAAAATAACAGAAAACTTCAACAGACATTTAAAATGAAAAGATAGCTTATAACAATGATTAATGCCAAACGTTACATTAAATTGGTATTATCTACACGCACATTTTGTCATCTCATTCACATTTCAACATCCTTGTGACAAAAGAAGGTGATGTGGCTGGATTTTCTCATCAGAATCTCTGTGGAGTTCAAAACCTCAGTGCAGGACATGGAGACAACAAGACCGTTCGCTATGGCCCTCCTTTAGATACTGCTGCTACGCCTGTCAAGCTTTACTTTCTCACATGCATGCAGTTTACAATAAAAGTGGCAAATTAACCACTCCAATAAAAATAATGGTTCTTTGATTTAACACAAAAGTAACCAAAAAGCAGCTTCTGGTTTTAACCGGTCACCATCAATTAACTTAACTATCGCAAGCTGATTTAATTAGCTCGCTAGCCAGCTAATTAAGCTAACAATGGGGGCGACCTCTAGCTCACACAGTCGAGTGTGCGCCCCATGTAGGCCTTGTCCTCAGCAGTGACAGTGGGTTTGAATCCTACCCACAGCCCTTTGCTGCATGTCGTCCCCCCACTCTCTCGACCTTCCCGTCTTCAAGCAGTCCTGTCAATAAAGATCTCAGAAAGCGTCTTTAAAATTAAGCTAACGATAGCTCCACACTGTCTCTGGCTGACTTTGAAAAGTGTTGAATAAACACTTGATGGCCGCATACACATCATGCTAATGGAAATAAAGGAACTGTGTTCTTGTATTGCAGCGTAGCACTAATTAGTCAGAGTATTAGTAATTATTGTTATTTGTTAACATAACCCTGTTTGGCTGCTTAGCTTGCATATTTAGACAACCAGGACAGAGGTTAGATTCATGCTTTTTTGATCATATTTTCAAACACAATGTCTTCAGGCTTTTAGGAAGAGGACTAACTAATGTGTTTGATCATAACGCTTGGCTGGGGTTGCGAGTGTAAATTTCCTTAAATCCAATAACAAACAGAACAGAGATGCTAACAGTATTCCTTAACTCTAATAAAGTGGGGGACAGTGGGGAATTCTACACAGAGATATTATGTTAATGTTTTTACGTAACCTGTAAACCCACAAAATATCGTTAGCTATCTTCAGTGAGCTAGTTAGCCCAATATGCTAACCAATGCTAATCAATTAGAGCATCGCTAAAATTAGAGCAGACAAACAGTTTAATCAACTCTTTCACTTCTGCTCATGTTATTGGTTTTGCAAAGGCGAAAAAGACACAACCCTCCAAACTATTCATTGAGTATTGGTCTTCTTACAGCCCCTTACACAATCCAAAAGCTTGACAGGCTGGCCATGCCTTGTTACGGTTCCTAAACTGTGATTAGACATTCTCTGTCTGATAGAGGGGTTTAGCAAACGGTCAGTTATAAAGGTTCGGTGTTAATCTGCTGCCCTACATCCAAGAGAACAGCCACGGGGAAAAATATGTTTATGATTTTAGTGGCAATAAACTTCAAGACTTCTTTAGTTATAACCATACATCCACGCTTGTCAGATACGGGATAATAAGGAGCTAGCATTGTTGAATTGAGATTTGAGTGAGGAAACGCAAGTGATCTTGTGGTACTGACGAAAACAGATGTACAGTAAGGAGTGGGTAACGGAAAAAAAAAACGCATTCAACTGAACAGAACCCTGGAGACAGATAGATAGCCCAGGAAAGTCCTGTTAGTTTAAGTCAACATGTCTCTCTGTTGGCTTTCATCTCGAAAAACAGCTGAGGCTGGAGACAGAACCCGTCTCTCTCCTTCTCTCCTCCTCACAGGTCAGATCTCAGCCGCCACCATACCCAGGTACAAAAACACATTCCTCCAGTTATCTTCTTTGTAGGACTCCTCCAGCCTTTCTTGTGTTGCCAGCCCCATTTTATTAGTGGACATGAAGTCTCTGAGGACTGATACTGAGGTGGGATTTAAAGGAATAATCTGTCAAATCTTCCCCCAGCATGTGTATCGAAGAGCAGCAGCAGCAGCATGCCGATGTGTCCTGTGTTTGGAGCAGCAGGCTGGTGCTGTTAACTAGAGAGGGAGGGGTAACACTGTCCATCCCTGCATCTCTTCCTCCATTATGGCATTCGACTGTCATTTTCCAAGGGATAATGAAGGAGTAAAAACAACAAGTAAAAAGGAAGTACATGAGTGATGTTTCGGGTGAAAGGTAGGTCACCGCTCGTTTAGACCCTTCAGGCTGATTCTTGCACAGTTGACGAGAAACAAAGAAATAAGAAGAAGAAAAAAAAAAAAAAAAAAAAATGTGGCTTCGGATTTCTCACCCCTTCTCTAAGCAGCAGCAGTGTATCGATAATGTCTACAATGATTCACTTTTATATAAAAAGTTCATGCAGGATCAGTTGAACAGGTTAGAGTGTGTAGACGGACGACCAAATCTCTTCAGTCTGTAGCAGCTTCCTTCTTTCATTCATTACAAACTGATTTGGAAATCAGACGCGATGGCTTTGATGATTCCTTCCTTCCACTTCACTTCATGTTACAGTCTACAGAGGACAATGAGAAAGAGGGGCAGAGGGGGGAAAGCCACTACAGACTAACAGGACAACCAGGTGAATGACAGAGGGTGTGGCCGGGTGTGCACGGTCATGCTGGCAGCACAGACACAAATACAATTAGAGCTTGGAGAGATCAGCAGTATTGGCACCAATGAGCTCGCTCATCACACGTGCTGTGCTGGAAGAAGCACTTCCTACTTATTTAGCTTTTGCTCTCCTTTCCTCTCCTTTTCTGTGCTGAGGTGTGTGTGTGGGGGGCGGGGGGGAGTTACTTCTATGTACACTATCACTACTCAGGTGTTTCTCGGTGGTTGTTCCTTCTTTTTGCGGGATTAAAGTCTTTATTCCTCTCAGTTATTTTGAGGAAACCGATTTGAATTTCAGCTCTAGAGCTGAGAAACTCTTGAGGTGAAATTCCAATGTTAGTCCAGAAATGTAACGGAATTACACTGGGGCTTTGTTGTGTTTCCAAGGTTACTGGGCTCTGTGGTGGCGACAGGTTTTTGGCAGCGATGCCACTAGTTACCATGGTGACTGGTTGTGGCAGGGAGTCGATAGTGCTCAATCATGGTTACTGTGGCAACTCGGTGACGGGTCTCTTTTGTTTGAGGGTGTCGATGAGCGACAGGACGCCTCTCTTCACGCTGGTCGATACCCGACGGGACACTGAGTCCCCAGGGGGCGACGTGCCGCAGGCCTTCTGGGAGGGGGGTCGAGCCACCAAACACTTCTGATACCGCAGCTGATGGAGAGAGGGAGGAAGAAAGAGAGGAACATATTGTAAATAATGGAGAGTTACAGCTGCTGAGTTTACGACTGTGGAGGTGTCTGTGAGCGAGAGCGAGAGCGAGAGCGAGAGACAGAGAGAGAGAGAGAGAGAGAGAGAGAGAGAGAGAGAAAGAAGGGAAAGCTGGACTGGTGCAGGCTGCTGGCTGTGATCAATAGTAATGACTGATGATTCTTGCCACCATGAAGGTTTAGAGGTTGTGTGTGTGTGTGTGTGTGTGTGTGTGTCCATATATCCAAAGTTCTGATGTGTGATCAATAGCCCAGCTGACTAATCTTGTGACTCACCCCCAGCAGAGAGGGCAGAGGAAGATGAGTAATGGGCTGCATTATAGCAGAAACACCACAGAGGGCATTCTGGGTTGGAATTGTGGACATTATAATGGTAAAATAAAATCATTGTAAAAGGTATTATGAGTTCATTACAGTGGTTATTAATTCAATGTACATGTTTCCTCTTTAAAACGTTTTCTGCAAAGCAGTAAACAATGTGCAACACAATATAAAACAACTTTAAAACTTTAAAATCTATACAAGATCGCTTGCAAGGACATCCTCTTTCAGAGACAACTGATGATGAACTTTAGGTGGCTTCTCTTGATTTGAATGCATGTTTTACACCAACAGTGTTTTGACCTCTGTCATTACAACCTGAATGGAGCATATGGCTTGGACAGTAAAACAACCATCTGTCAACTCCCAACTCAAACTAAACTACAGGCAAGGACTCTCAGGAAGAGCGGCTCTGAATGCCTCTGCCTGTCTGTGCTTTAAGTGATGATGACATTAGTTTAAATTGCATTTGCAATATGCAAGCATTTTGCATTAGATCAATTAGGACTGAAGGAACCCTTTTCATAAAACCTGCTGGTTTAAATAAAGTTATGTGAATAGAATAAAGTAATTGGTTTGCCGTCTTGTGTTTTATGCTTGAATGTTTAGATTTTTTTTGAGTTCTGTGTGCAAACAAGACCTAAATGATGCATTCTGTAAGTATAGCTGAAGAAAACGTTGTTGTTTCTAATTACCATGAAAACGTAAATTATAAGTACTTTCTAATAGCCCTACAGTCTCAAGCATTTAGCATGTAGCATTCATGATTATGTTACAATTGCACACACTTGATTTCCTACAATCTAACTGCCAACTCCAGACTACACAATTGTAATTTGACATTTGAACATGCATGTACGTGCTCTGCGAGAGATTCCTTTATTTATTTATTTTTCAGATTATGCTCAGTGTATTCCCGTCGTGTTGTCAGTGCTGTGTTCTTGCTCAGTGACTCACCATACAAGCGGCCTGTACAGCCTCCGACACATTCCCAGCGTTGGGCTCACACCAGAAGATGTGACAGTCAAAACGATGGCCGCCAGCATCCATGATGAAGGCAAATGTGTGCACATTCCGCCCAACACCCATGAAAGACAGGAATCGAACACGACACTCCACCAGCACTTCCTCTTCGTCCTGGACAGAAACATCGGTGTGTGAGATTAATCGATAAGTCATAAACATGTGGAGGACATATTTAACTGTTCTTCTTAAACAGGGAAGGGAAGACATCATAAAAACAAATTATTGAAGGAATTCATATATTCATATGATCATACAGGGGAGCAGCCTAGTAAAACTTTAGCCTTCTAATAAACAGGTCCACTGGAGCATCTGGGCTTTAGGTGCCCTTGATGACAGCCATAACGTATTTAAATAACAAAAAAGGACTTTTTATATCAACTGCATGGTTGAACGCTGTTAAGACTTAACATGCAGATTTCATGTGATTGGAGTCGCTGTTTGTCTCATTGCTCTGGGTGGCCGCTTGCTACATTTCTGGTTAACAATGTCAGTAAAGTTTGTTTAATCAAGAGCACATTTTCCACATTTTTTTGTAGTTTCATACATTAGAATCACCAGTAAAGTGCGAGTAGCGGATACAGTTTAAAACGTGGTGACTGCTGAAGGAAAGCATTGACAGGCTCGACAAAATGCTCTGCACCAGACATAATGAAGTATGTATCCGAGTCAAGTCAAGCCTTAGATTCCTGGCAGTTCTGTAATAAAGTCAGAGTCTGTACTAAAGGTCAATTATCAGTCAAATCTGCTGTATTTTGCACACTGTATTAGTTAACTAAAGGTACGTTCTCTAAACAGGGGGGTGAGACAACCTCACCACCTGGCCTTTGGATGTTTCGCCATCTTTGTTGTCAATTACGTCCCACTGCCATAGAGTGCAAGAATGTTTTGAACTTGAAAATTTCAGCTTTAAGAAAATGGTGGTTGTTTTCCCATAATGCTAACCTCTCCCACTTTTGTCTTTTGTATGGAGTCTGTTTTACCATATTCTATTTTCCCATACAGAAAACTAAAAGAAAAAGAAAACCAGGGAAAGTTAGTAGTTTGGCTACGGCAGATGTGTGTCTCACCTCGTCTTTGCTGATGGTGACAGTAGCATCTGCCACATTGAGGGCTACCGGGGTCCAGTCCTCTCTGTTGGAAGAACCGATTAGACTGTCTATAGCTCCGTTCAGTATGTCCATGCCTGGAGAAGAGCATGTTAAAAACAAACAAACATAAACATTAAAATCATACCTAAAGTTAGGCTAGCAACATTAACACCAACCATGTGCTTTGCATCTCATTCCAGTTTGTGCAGTTTGCACACAGTATTGTGTGTGTGTGTGTGTGTGTGTGTGTGTGAGTGAGTGAGTGAGACTAACCTATTGGTCTGGCCACAGGCAACATCCCAAGGTAAAGCACCTGAAACTTCTGAACCAGCTCTGTCTTTGGTGTGGGGAACTCTGCTGGGAAGAAGCCACACACACGTTATAGGTGCTCAGAATAATAAATATTTAACTACATGTAAACAACTAACAATGCACATTTACAGAGGGTTCCCACGTGTTGCCTGCAGAGTAAATATCTGGATACTGACCATTTTCACGATGGCTTCTATTAAATCTAAATGTCACAACTTTTCTAGATGCTCTGTGAAAGATTTTAACAAGGCTTTTGACTGAACAATGTGATGTTAAGTCATTCTGGTCCCTGAGTTTGTTTAGTTTCCCCAAGTGTGACAGATGCTGACAACAGCATATTTTATTCTATTTTTTTTTTTTTAAAGAAACAGCTATATATGTTATATGTTAAAATGTGATATTTGTATTTGTATTTATTATAAGGATCCCCATTAGCTGACGCCTAGACGACCAGCTAGTCTTCCTGGGATCCAAAACAACATTTAATAAGACAATATTAAAACATTTCATTACATATACTGAAAAGAAAAAAAAATTAAAAAAAAAAAAAAAAAATGTAACAATATCTGCTTACAAAACTAAATAACAGAAGAAAAATTAAAATTAAATGAAAACAATAATAAACAGAATAGAGAAAAATCTTGAAAACAAAGTTATATATTACAGTATATTACATGGTTAACATTAAGATAGATCACATTTAAAAAATCTGACATTTTTTCACCACCCAATCAGTCAGTCAGAAACGTCATGAATAATTTAAATGAAGGTAAGATTTGACTTTCTTTTTAAAATATACCTTTCCTGTAATAAAACAAATGTTACTTGGAATTTTATTCCACAAAGAACTTGCTCTATAAATGGAAGTTTTGCGATATCTATTATGAATATTGCGATATCAATATTAATTTCGATATTTTTAAACACAGGTAAATTACAAAAGTTACGGGAAAACGCATCAAAATAGATTCATAACAAATTAAACTAGTTTTATTTCAACTGACGGTCATATTGGACTGAGGCCTGTTCCAGAAAGCAGGTTTAGTGAAAACTCTGAGTTTGTTAACCCTGAGATGAGGGAAACTCTGAGTTTTCCGTTTCAGAAAGAGAGGTAACTTAACCTCAGAGTCAGTTACTATAGGGTCAGTTACTATAGGGTCAGTTACTATAGTAACTGACCCTGTGAACCTAACCTGGTCGTGAGCAGGTTTTCTTCAAGAAACCTCGAGTTTCTCCCTCTGAGAGGGAGGAGACTGAGAGAAACTGAGAAAAAAAACCTTGAGTTTCTCTCAGAAAAAAAACAACTCAGAAACTCATTTCCTCATTCATTCATTCAGTCTGTATCAGGCGCATTTTAATGCAGTTTGTTATCTGCATGAATAAAATGCATGCATGTCGACGATCCCGTTGATGAAAAAGCTGTATTAATTCACAGAGAGTTTACGTCGGTATTGAGTCCCGACTATAGATGTATTTTCATTTCCACATAACCGATTTGAGAGGTATTTTTTATCACAGTCCATTAGATATGTAGATACCTTATCCATCCTCATATCACTAACATCCACCATCGTGGACAGGCTTTAACATCCAAGCAGATTCTTTGTGTCGCATTACGTTTTTTGCAAACGGCAGTTTTCTTTATAACAGTGTAGCGGATCACACTGTAATAGTAAAGCCACTGTATGCAGAGCCGTCAGAAAAGTGTGACTCGCTCTGAAACGTTTTTTTAAACGTTTTTGTAGTGTTTCCTGGACACAAACCAGTGTGAGCCATTAAAAAGAAATAAATGATTATACATTATAGTTCTGTTAATTATATGGTGCTGCAGCCTCAGAATGGGATTAGTAGCCTGTAGTTTACTTTTTCGCCCAGAGGATTGCACCTAAATGAAATTATAGGTGTAATACAATTCCAGTTTTCACCAGTAATATTATAAGTTAAAGAAATGAATACACTGTTAATGCGTACGCATTGACTCAAGCAGCAATTTTCTCCCACACCAATTCTCTCTCTTTTGCAGCAGCAGCCGCTGTGTTGCTTTTTTTTTTACGAAATGCATGTTCAAACGGTTTAAACTCGATGTTTGTGCGCATGAGTATTTCCGCCGACCCGTTTGTTTGTGGTTGTTACCATGGTGAATCGTAGAATCATGGCTCCATTCATACCGCCTTTTTATAGTGGTTGTGCACGCGCGTAACCCTGAGTGAACCTACTCCGAGTTGATTGAACCAAACCTCCTACCTGGAACGGACCCCTGGTACAACATGAATAAATAAATAACGACCATGTCTACAGAACAGGACATGTTTTACTGGTTGGACAGTATAAAATATATAAATAAAGAGAACAGGATACAACTTTTCTTTCACTTCTCTGATTTGTTTTGTTGTCTATCTATTTCTTCACTTACACTGTCACTCTGTTGAAATATGCACACACGTGGTACGCTCCATAGGGTTTGTCACGTAGTGGACCCGTGCGCTGACGAGCGCTAACATGTGCAAGTGGCACGGTAACTGGCCAATGAAACATGATCATTATAGCGTTTCAAGCAGGCTCTAAATCAAACACAACTAAGCCACACGCTGTGTAAATAAACAAAATATTGCATACTTATTGCGACACTTTTGATATATTGCGATAACGATATTGAGTCGATATATCTTGCACCCCTACTTCCTATCTCTTCAACACTGCTCTCCTCATTGTTTTCTGCGAGTACAACAAAGCTTGTCTAGCTGCCACCAACATCTCTTGGCTGGCTACTTTTCCCCCATCTGTCTGGCTATTACAAATTTGAGGAGCTCCCTCCACAACTTCTTTGTATATTTGAAATGATGAACCCTAGCACATTATGCTGTGCACTGGACCATCAACCCCTAAATCTGTTAACTTAAAAAAGAAAATGGTAAAAGGTAGCCTATGGAGTTTATGCCTGCAGGTGGAGCTATGGAGCAATGTTTTTACATGTGGGTCCCTGTTTTGTTTACTACTGGACAGTTGGCAGTGATAACGCACAAAAAAGAAGTTGCAATGAGCTGAAGCCAAGAAACAAGAAGACTGTAAGGGAATAAACATGGATGTAAACAATGCAGGATTAAAACAAAATAATAATCGGCTTTGTCAAAATTTTATGAAGAAATAAAATGCATTCAAAACATTTGTCCGATTTCACGGACACACAGTGCGTTTTAGTGAGTAACACCAAATGTAACCTAAATTTGTTTCTTTACAAGAAAACTCCACAGGGCACCTTTAAGGCCAACACTTACTCACAGTGATGTTTGTCAATCTTTTGAAATACACGGACTGATTTTAATGGGTGCCTTGATGCTTAAGTTCTCAACTTGTCTTGACTTTGGAGCAGAGGACATTGTGAGGACAACACAGACTTTCTGCTCTTACAAATGACCAGTTTAAATGCATGCAGTGTGCCAAAGAAGTGATGACTGCCATGCGTTTATTGATGCATGACACTACTTGTCTCGCGCGCACGCACGCACGCACGCACGCACGCACACGGACAGACACACAGACGGGTACAGTTTATATGAAGCCTACCTTGTAAAGGGAGATCTAGTCCTGCCTGCATCCTGTCCTGGAGAGAGCCTGCCATTGCTTTGGCATTCTTTCGCTCTGTCATTATCTGGAGGAGAGTCAGAGAGCGAGAGAGAGAGGAGCAAAAGCAGATACAGAAGTATGAGGAAATGGCGTGTAAAAACAGAGCAGAATTGGTATACCGTGGCAGAGACACAGGGGAGGAGGGTGAAGAGAAAATGAGAAAAAATGTGTAAAAGTGAAAGAGGATGAGGGAGGAAAAAAAAGATGAAAGCGTCAACACAAAAGAGCTCAGGAAAACCTCGAGCAGTTTCACCCCTGATACTGTCATGCCGTCTACTCATTTCACCTAGGGAGTGCACGCACGCACACGCACGCACACATGGTGTGTCTCTTTGCCCATGTATGTGTCATCACACAGTGTTTTATAGTGTCATTTACAGTCTCCCAGTTGGAGAGTGCCACACACACACACACACACACACACCCACACACACACGCACACGCACACAGACACACACACACACCTGGAAATACCACAAACAAAAGCAAATCTGCTGTGACCAAGTCACCCTTTTTACTTATTTATGCTTTTGTGTGTGAAATTCTGTATTAATCAGACTCCATGTTCATTAATTATGTGTATATATATATATATATATATATATATATATATATATACACAATACACACACACACACACACACACACACACACACACGTTAACTGTAAAATATGACGGATAGTATTTGCATGAAGGATGAAAGAGAAGGACAAATGGCTTCTTCTCCACCTTTTGCCTCTAACAAATGACATTTCAGGGACACACTGTTCAAGTCAATGGTCATAACAACCTTTTTTAATGCAGTATAGAATTGAATTCGACACCAAATTACGAGTCTCCATAAATAAATAAAGAATTAAAGATCTTCACCGACATTAAACGTATATAAAGCTATAAATGTGTTTTATTGGGAACAAAAGGAAAGTCCATTAATTCCAAGCGAGTTCAGTGAAAAAAGCAGACACAATAAAACAAACATGGTTTGAATACTGTTCTTCTAACCCTGTTGGCATTCATCTGTATTCATCAAGGAGTGGACGTGCAGTGCAGAGAAAGCTTTTTGATAAATGTGTTTTGGGAGAAATTGTTGGACCTGAAATTTAGATGAGTTTAATCTTGTTTTGGGACTTTTTGAGTACGGCAGATACTCTGTGCAAAGATTAAAATGTGTGCCTAGATTAAGTAATAGTAAATATGATTAAACAATACAAGCAGCACTCTTCATACTAGACATTTTGAATGTATTATTTCTCAGGTACCACAACTACTGGTGCTTGAGTAAATGTTATGAAATAGTATAGGAGCCACTTTCTTATTATTCAGATGTGTTTCTGTTAAGTTTGTTTGTAAAAAGAATGTAAAATGACCATCAACCTCCCTTTTGAGTGGAAAACATTATTTCAACAAGTTTGAGCTTCATCCGAGTCTATTTGCCAAATCCAAACTTGGCCTTGTGCCTCCACCCCCCCACTCCCCACTCCCGCCTGAACCACTTACCCGGGAGCAGATCTCATGCAGGCTTGTGGCGATGGCTTTGGCTGGCGTGTCACAGCGGAACACATGACATTTTAGGATCCTGGTGTTTTTATCCCGTGCCACATATGCAAAGTCCCTGGGAAAGAGGAAAACACAGGGTCAATAAAGACACACAGACGGGAGATGAAGATGAGAAAAGGGCTAGTTTCAGTACTACTCGGAGACAAAAACAATCTGAAGAATTTGTGTTTGTGTGTGTTTGTGTCTGCGCGCGTGCATGTGTGTGTGTGTATACATCCCAGGTTTTAGACTGACAGCTATTGGAAACAGATGAGAGATGAACTGACCTTTACCAGTCTGATGAATACAGGACACACACACACACACACACACACACACACACACACACACACACACACACACACACACACACACACACACACACACACACACACACACACACACACACACACACACACACACACACACACACACACAGGTCGATGGACATTAGAGATCAATAGAGCAGTGTGATGCAAGAGGGAGTTAAATGAGTGACAGCAAGGGAGATCTTTCCCTTGGGGCCAGTGGAGCCCAAAACTATGTATGACCACTGAATAGAAGGAATGAAAAGAAGAAGGAAAAAAAGAGACTGAAGGGAGAGAGGAATGAAGATGTAGCTGCAACAAATTAAACCACTACAGTACACACGCGTCGATTTACGTCATTCACAGAAAACCAATCTAAATAACTTCCTTCAAGCTGTGTTCTTCAATATGCCATGCAATAGGAAACACGGGCCTGAGGGTTAACAAGATTTCTGAACCCAGCCCCTCAGGGAAACTCTTCTGAAAAGATTCCCATTTGTGTGTGTGTGTGTGTGTGTGTGTGTGTTTATACTTAAAAAAAAAAGAGAGCTTGTAGACAGACAAGGACAGAGGAGGTAACCTTTCACTTCTTACATCTGTGGGTGTGCGTGCACAATGCTACAGTACATCATGAGCCACTTTAAAGACGAGAAAAATGAGACTCTGAGGAAATTAAACAATAAAGGAACGGCGGAGATGATGGAGAGATACTGTGGGAGGGATGAAAGGAAGGAATGTGTTTACCTCTCTCTGTGTCCAAGGAAGCAAGGGAGGAAAGGAAGCCAGTTAGTAGAAATAAAAGAGAGAAAAAAAATCTTCAAACCAGCCCCCTACTAGGGGACAAAAGGGAAAGATGAGGCAAACAGGCACGCGCACACACACACACACACACACACACACACACACACACACACACACACACACACACACACACACACACACACACACACACACACACACTATAATACAATAAGTTACATATTCTGTCGCCTTCTTTGCTCTGACAGAACTACTTCCCAAAAAAAAAGCTTCAAGAGCAGTGCAGAAAATGCGTGTGTGTGTGTGTGTGTGTGTGCGCATGTGGGTTGAATGGGTGTAGCACATGTCAAAGCAGCAATGCAGGTCATACATAACCTCAAAGTAGAAGCTGAATAAGGTATGAAGGAAAAGAGAGGAATAGCAGGACAGAGAGATGTTCTGGATGGGCACAATTAGCTTTAATTGGTTGCTGCTGGTTTGTGTTTCCTAAAACAAATAAAAGAAATTGTCTGCGAGTTTCTAAAAGCCACATAAAAAAGAAGCTACTGAGAGGGGAGTGAGTAAGAGTAAGGAATATAACAAGAGAAAAGTGAAATACTAGGAGAGTAAATTGGAAGTGAACTGCAGCAATGTACATGATAAAGATAAAAGCGAAAAGACGAGGGTAGAATAAAACACCCAGATGAAGAATAAAGATAAAAGTCAGAAGAAAAGAGAGGGAGATAGAGAGGGGGGGGGGAAAGGGAGTGATATCTCATTTTGAATATAATCTTATCATCATTGCCAACGCCCCTGAAAATGTCAAGGTTGCTGTGAGAATCTGTAATCTCTATGACGATAATGAGTTTCATGGCACATGGAGGATGGGGGAGGGGGCACTGGGGTACCATTCCTATACTGACATAACCACTCCAATCTTTCACAGGGATAGAATAGTGTGTGTGACAGAGAGAGTGATAGAGTGAAAATCCTTACTCCAACCAGGTTTCATCTTTAAACCAAACAGTCCAACAACCCATAAATACATTTAAAAAAAAAAAACGTGGTCAAAGATGTACAGCAAATTACTGCATACAGCTACTGCTATTTTTGCATTCACATCTGAAGTTTCTGAAATATAAACTGTGGAGTGGACTTTGAATACACATTTCCTACGATGAATAAAGCCTTGAAGTGCTGCACATTTCATTGTTTGGAGCTTCTCAGCATTGCAAATAAATACTTTTACTAACACAAGATTCAGATTAACATGATGAATATGAATCCCTTTATTATATAGTCTCTTTGTAATTGTTACAAGCAAACCACCACACATGCACCCACATCTGATTTTTACACACCTGTAAAATTGTGACATGCACACCTCACACTGGCTGTACAAATCGACCCACAAACTACCTGCTCAGCAACATCCCCTACAGACTGTGGCCTGATCTTTCTTTTTCTGCTACTTTATAATAAAAGAAAACAGCAGAAGTGATGGTTCCAAAAGATACCCGAGTAGATGTAAAGGAATATAAATATACTCACAGCTGTTTCTTTTCCTATTTTGGCAGGTAATCCTGCGACAGGACCGTCTGTAGACACTCACATCATCTATTCTTGGTGATACTGCAGGCGTGCACACACTCCTCAACCTGTCCGCTCCACACCCAGTGAGCACTAACTATACCTCCCCCTCTGGCAGCTTCATCCCCCTTTCTCCTGCCTAAACCCCTCTCTCCTCCCCTCTTTCCAACTACCTCCTCCTCCTCCCTGTGCTGCAGCTGAGGTATTCCCACTGCTCTGACTATACTGCTATATGTAGATGTGGCTGGTAGAAATATACTCTGAAAACACACGTTCCTTTTATCTGACAGGGTGATCTCATACATATACTGTAACATACGCCACTGCATGTGTGTGTGCGTGTGTCTGTGCAGAATTCTGCAGTTCTGCATATGACAAGAGCTTTTAGCCTAGCCTCTTTCCCTGAGTGCACTCCTTGCTTGTGTGTGTGTGCGTGTGTGTGTGTGTGTGTGTGTGTGTGTGTGTGTGTGTGCCAGATCGAATTATACAGCAGCTACCGACCTCTCCAGTCCACATCATCCGGCTTTGCCTGATAACCTACATTTTATTTTTCTCGTGCACGCAGCAGCAGCAGCAGCAGCAGCGCAGAGCGCCCTTTACTGGTCGCCCAGCAGCACCACCCCACCGTGTTTGTGAATTTGTCTTTGAGCTAAGCCGAGGTGAAAACAAGGGACAAATAGTCAGGTGGGATTTGTGGTGAAACAGAATAAAGGCCATTCTCACTCTCATCCTCTCCTTTGTACTGATGAATTAATCTTTCATTAGCATCCCTTCATCATCAATCATGAACTCCTCTCTCAGCTCTCTGCCTGTCACCACACCACACCAGTCTGCTGCCCTCAATTGTCACCCTGACCTTTTACTGAGTGTGTGTGTGTGACTTAATTTACATTAGTGACTAGTCGATCAATTAAAGTACTTAAAACTAAACAACAAAAGCCTCAGTGATTCATCACCCAGATGATGGTTAATACAACTCTCCGAATATTTACACTACAGAAATGCTGAAGATGATTTAGAGCATGGCATGCATTCTGAGAAAACCACAACGTGACATCTCACACACTGACGATAAATCGCAAAGACAAGCAAAGGAGGATTATTCAATATTTAAAGGGGGGGAAAAAAAGCAATGGTTGCCATGATGACTAACCTGCCATTGTCCCGGCCAACACCCCAGACCCGGATACTTGCGATTGGCTGAGAGTGAAGCACACTGCGGTCCATGGGGTCGACCAGGTTCAACATATTATTCTCCAGCACCAGGTACATGTCCTTCCCCTGAACAACACACACACACACACACACACACACACACACACACACACACACACACACACACACACACACACACACACACACACACACACACACACACACACACACACACACACACACACACACACAAAGTCTTCAGATGTCATCACAAAAACATGCAATGCTTATTTCCTGCAGCTCAAGACATTGCAAAAAATAGTCATTTAAAGGTCAGGTGCTTTATTTTACTTGCCTAAGTACATTTGCCTGTGTGGTGTGCAGCGTGTGTGTCTCTAAATAAATGATCAAACCTTAAAAATACAGGGGGTGGGAGATGAAAGGTTATTGAAAGAAGGATGAAGCTCTCTCTCTCTGTTCTGTCGCTTCACATTAAACACAACCACCACAGAGAGAGGGAAAGAGCTCATAACATTGCTCCACTTCCCTCTCTTATTCTCCCCTCCTCCCTCCATCTTGACATACATTTCAGGAGACTGTTGCCCTGACTAACTTCTGTTGCTCTTTACTTTGCTCCGCCCTTACCTTTTAATTCATCTTCCTGGTTTTCTACAAACACTCCTCCTCTCCTGAAAAACTTCACCCTTTGTTTTTTACGGCCAAAACAATACACATGAACACACACACACCTCTCCCCAGATGCCGACAGTGTCTCGGATGTCATTCTTGCAGTAGGACAGCTGTCGGATGCAGTTGTTAACAGCAACACTGCTCTTTCCAGGAGCCAAGTCCTCCTCAGCCATTTCCACCCATCCCAGAGAGCGCACTGCAAAACACTGGAGGAGACACCAAGTCATGCTACTGTTACATACACAGTACAGAACTTACAGACATATCACAACTTATTGCACACTGACCAGCAGGTTTTTGTTTTAGGCTTTAATAAGGGTTAATGGTCATTTTTTTTGCCCGACTGTAACATCTTTCTCATGCCTGACACCCCTTGGGGGAGTATAGGCCGTCGACAAAGGACCTCCAGAGAACTCGGTCGCTGGCTTTCTTTTCTATCTCTGACCAGGTATATCCCATCTTTTTAATGTCTGTCTGAAACTCCCTCTGCCAGGTGTTTCTAGGTCGACCTCTCTTTCTCTTCCCCTGGGGGTTCCACGTCAGAGCCTGTCTGGTGGTATTCGACATTGGTTTACAAAGGGTGGGCCCAATCCATCTCCATCTTTTTCATCTCTAGCTGGTGTTTACTTTGTCCTCGTACACAGACCTTCATTTGTGATCTTGTCTGGCCAATGGATTTTCAGAATTCTTCTCATGCATCTGTTTATGAAGCCATATAAATAAGAATCTTTCCGACTTTAACACTACTGTGTTTAAAAGTTGGGATTTCGAACTGGCAGGATTCTGAGGGTAGAGCTAAACAATTTGAACTCCACTAAGACGAAAACCTAGATAAGCAGATACAGACAACAGAGTATGCTGGTAGATAAAAAGAGACTAAGAGAGGAGAGTCTGTTCTCATCAAGTATTCATTTAAATTCAGCAGTCCACCCAGAAAGTACTTTGCAGATGCAGAGTGCAGAGCTCCATGATGAAAGAGGTCAAAGAGGGAAAGACAGACAGCAAATAAAGGGAGCCACTATCACACCAACCAGTGGCATCATGGTTTGTTGTGGGGAAACGTGTTCACGTGTGGATCAAATGCTCATATCAAACTGATTGAAATATCCATGCACATATACATGCATGACGTATGTTTGTCTTGTGTGAGTAGCAGTAGGACATCTACCTACTGTACTGTTCTTTTTCAAAACACAAACACACAGACGATAAGTATTACACAGCAGGACATAGGGCTGGGTGATAAAACGATAACGATATGTATCGCGATAGACACGTAATCAATATCAATAGAAAATGCGGTCGATAAAACGTTCGATAACTTGTTTTTCTTCTTCGGAAGAAACCAGAAGTTGCGAAGCAAGTTTGGTTGCACGAACAAAGGCACTCACTCTCTGGTAACCTAGCAACGTAGGGAGTGACACTCTAACAGCCAATCATGTAACAGTATCATGTTTAGTTGCGCCACATCGCTGTCTCGTGTTGGATTCTACAATAACAGAACCGGCGGCGTAGCGAGAAGTGGAAAGTGCGTGGGCGCCGAAGCGAAATTGTTGATAAAACATGAAAAGTCAGTATGGCAGTTTTTGGGATTTTATAAGTCTGACCGTCGTCCCCACCAACACTACCGCAAACTTGTTTTACCACCTTAGCCGCGCTCACACTTTGAAGCAAAGCCGTATTCGCCAGCAACGTCCAACAACATCTGCAGCTGCTACACCGCACAAGCAGCAGACCGCCATGGAGAGGTACTCTGCATCAGCGCCTTACTAAACACTACAAACAGCAGACCGCCATGGAGAGGTACTCTGCATCAGCGCCTTACTAAACGCTACAAAGAAATAACGGAGGCAGACGTGCTGAGCACTGTCCAGAAGCCAGGTTACCAACCTAGCACTAAACCTGCAGAAAATAGTTCTTCTCAGGTTTCAGGTTTCTCTATGTTTATATTTAACACTTTGCACCATTTATTACACCTTATTAAGCAGTTCTTACTTATTCTTTCTTCACTGTGATTTTAGACTTATGTTTACATTTTAATTATTTGAGTGATTTCCATGGTTGTGTTGACATTTCTGCTTTTATAACTGAGGGGATTATAATCAGAGGAAGGTTAAGTTTAAAATAAAAATGTTTAAATTTAATATATTTTTCTCCTGGTCCTTATTTTAAATAGGTCATAAAAAATATCAATAATTATCGATATCGACCGATATGAAACACTTATATCGTGATACAGTTTTCAGCCATATCGCCCAGCCCTAGCAGGACATACAGTAGCATCATGTCTTCAGTGTGGGGATGTTTATACTGCTGACTTAAAGCTAAGCGGAGCTGATGAGTGTGCGCCTCAATTATTCACCCTCTCTCACACACACACAGGCAATATACAAGGATTAACACACATGTGCAGATATGCACACACACAGTACCACAGTGCCGCTCCCACAGTGCCGCTCTCTCTGCTGCCAGGAGTCTGGTGTTGTGTCACAGTTCCAGACCAGCAGGTGGTAGCAGCTACATGTCACACAATGGGTTTCTTTATAAGGAGTTGTAGGTTTTTATACTAATATTTTAATGTAGTAAAATGACCCCTCTGTGTATACTACAGTTATCTGGTCAGTTTTCTAGACTTTGATAGATCGAAATTGTTGTTGAGTGAGATCTTGTTTGTATTTAACTTCTTTATTTGGTAGAAAAAGGACCGTTCCAATCTTGATACTGCAGTGGGCCATTTGCTGGAAGTGTGTGTCAGAGTGTGTTATGGACCAGATGCCCTGACTGTAGGTCTGTGTTTGTGTCTGGTATTCATCACAATGTCACTGTTGCTAAGGATTGTGACTATTGCCAGACAAACACGCAGAGGGAAACAGACACTAGACTACTAGCTAAATCAGCACCACGTCATCAAGCTGAATGTTGACTTTAAACTCTAATCTGCGTTGCTTTTGATCTACTCAGCTATCTGTCGGAACCTTTATAAGAACTTCAACCTTTCGGCAATCTTCCTCAGTTTGTGACAGAATTAAATGACTCCGTATCAGATCAGATAAATAATTAATCTATTTTTCTGTTTAATTAGTTGAATTCTAATTTAATTTAAACCTTGCGCTGACATTTGCTGGTATCAGCCAAATGGGCAGGCATTCTAATGACTAATATGTCTAATTGATTATATCCCTGATTAAAAACTTTAAATGTCTCATTTGAATTTCAGCTTTGAATGTTCCTTGGTAATTAATGCACCAATGTGCAGCATTGAACTGTAGTTCCCAGTCCCACCACTTGGAGGCAGTCTTGTTTAGATATCTCTTCACTCAGATTAAAGCACAGAGGCCACTGTGATCAACACAAGCCTCTTTCTGACCAAGTAGTTACAGGAACGTAGTTATAGGAACAGTCCACTTCTAAACAGTTCTACTAACTACTCTCCCCCAAAACTGGTTTTGCCATTTCCATTTGCACTGGCCAAGTGGCCATAGGAACTGGTAGGAGGGGTAAGGGAGTGACGCAAGCAAAAAGGAGTTCTAGGAACGTTATGTTCTAGGAACTGCAAAAACCCCTCCGGTCGGAAAGGGACTATAAACACCACCGGTAAACAACCAGGCTTAGGAAATCAACAGACTAAAACATATAAAAGAGAATAATTTCAAGGCAAAAAGCTATGTGTGCTGAAAATATGGATTATATTCTACAGTGTTTAAAAGTAAGATTTTATATTCATAAATATAAGCAATTTTTTGCAAAAGATAACAATCCATAAATACAAGTATTCTGCCAGCCACACCAATCTAAAGTTTTTTACTGTTTAAATAAAGGCAACACAAAGAGCTCACAATGCAAAAGGCTGTTTGTCTGGCACAAAAAAAGTCTAAAATGAACTTTTATCTAGCATTTAGAAATTTAAAATGTACTGTACAGATACATTACAATAGCTGCAAGAACAATGTGAATTATGACTTAATCTCCCTTGTGTCTTAAACCACAGATTACAAAGATAGACATGCATTATGCAGGCGTTGCACTGAGGTCAAGTTTAAGAAAAGGATCCTTACCTTTGTTGCTGGGTCACCGTTGACATTGCCAGACTCTTCTTCTTCCACTGTTGGACGGTTCCTAAAAAACAAAAAAGTTTTTATAATGTAGGTTGTAGTTATATGATTAGCAGTGTGCTAATATTACCATTGTAACCATTAGCTGCTTTATAAATATGGTTCCTGTCCTGTGTGTGAAAGCTACAGGCTACAGTCATTACACTAATAGAGAAAATGGAGCCATTTCCTGAGTAGAAAAACTAACATCCGGCTTTGTCTGACTAACTCCAACTCCAACACTGATTAAACACAAGATTAAAGAAACTGACTAGACAAAACTAAGGGAGAAATAGACAGAGATGCAGTTGAGTAGCACAGAGACACAGAGAGCAAAATATGTTTGATAACTTATTGCAACTCTGGTGGTTTGCAAAGATTCATGCACAGAGGTAGTTGGATTTTTGTATCTGGTTGTGTGTGTCTGTTGGGTATTCCACCTTAGCTTGAGTGATGCGTAGCGAAGCGTAGCACCCTCAAACTCCTTCAGACTGGGGTCAGGGTTCACCGTGGCAGCTTGCAGGTCCTGTTGCACACAGGTGACATCATCAGAGTGTGCAAAATTACACCAAAATAAAACCTGCATCTTTGGCCAAAAGGCAACCACCTTAAAGCCTCTTTCACACATGTAACCCGTAGTACTGTCTGCTAAAATGATCTGGGTTTGGCAGTTTTGTCATTCGCACACAGGTCTCCTATATGAAGTAATAGTATATGTAAAGTATATAAGTATATAGTATATGAAAAGTCTGATCCCACAGGACATGACACCTCCAGATAGATAAGAGCCTTGTCGTTTATTGTTATAGTTGAGTGGTAAAGCAGTTGAAAGTGATCCAGATGTATTTTGATAAACTTTTTAATGCAAGAGGATATTCAATTCATATTATTTCATGTCCACTTATTGTCTAGGTTTAATTTTCAGGCATTTTACATAGCTTGTGAATGCAGTTCTGTGCTTTTGTTCCAACTAGAGCTGTGGCAGATGTCCATAAATCTTACCACCACACTGCCTGAACACCTTAAATAAAAATCAGATTGGCTCCTGTTCTAAAAGCAATATGTAAAACTGCCGGAACATTCACAGGTTACAGGCCATGTGGGAGAGGGACTAAAAAGACACAAGATGCTGGAATAAACCAAATGTAAATCTTCGACCCCATACAATATACGCCAGCATGCATCCAACTGTGGGCGGAATGGCCTTGCTGGATGGAGAAATGGCGTTGGTGTGTTATGTGTAATGGGGCATGCTGCATCAAGGAAAGAAAGTTAACATATAGCATGTACACACACACACACACACACACACACACACACACACACACACACACACACACACACACACACACACACACACACACACACACACACACACACACACACACACACACACACACACACACACACACACACACACACACACACACACACACACACACACACACACACACACATGTTTGTGCACCCACATTCAGATCTGTGCCAGCAGGAAGAAAATGACATTTTAGCCACATAAGTAAAGAAAGAAACAACCTTTTGAGTGTGTTGCTGCAGCCACATAACAGAGAATCTTTACATATCAGGCGTGACAAAATGCCGTGGTTGGTGCAGTAACATATATGTTGAAGCATCAGCCACACATGCTTTTGCGCAGGCGGTAAATTTCTAGCACATATTGCATAATGGCACACACTCAAACAGTGTGTGAGGATAGACCAAGAAAAAGGCCCATTGACGTTGAGTGCATTATACTTGCCTTCCACACTTCACTATCAATCTTTCCGCCAACAACACTCCACCCCTGTTTCTACATACAGCGTTAAAACACAAACACACACGTACACACAAAGTGGTAGGGCAAAGATTGGGGTCAAAGGTAGAAGGGGAGCAAGGGAAGAAGGACAGAAGAAGGCTGTTAGCTAACTAGTTCACCCCACGCCGCGTGCCTGTTGCAATAAGGAGCGACCCAGCAAAACATTTCTTAAATGAAAAGCTGTCAATCAAAATGTTTTCTCAAATGTTTCTTGCTCCTATTGAACAGTCACCTCGCTACTGAGAATCTATTGATTCTTGATTAGTAGAATATAAACAATACAGACATAGAGGACAGTCATTTGGAAAGTGACACTGTTTTCTGGATGATGGATCTGAAATGAATCGTTCAGCCTTAATTTTGACAACAAATTCCAATCCAGTTACGTGCCAGGTCAGTGAAAAGATGAGAAAAATATTAAATTACAACTATAACCAAGATTTTAAAAAAGCCACTAAAAAAGAAGTACCAGTAAAAGATAAAATATCAAAATATATCAAGTCAATAATTAAAAAAATACAATACAATAGTAACATATAGTAAACATGTAATGGCACTTAGTTTGACGTTATAAACGTATAGCACTTCAGCCTCAGTGTTTGGTATGTTGCACACAATTTATAATTGTAAAATTAATATAATTAATATAATAATAATATAATTAATTATAATACAAACAACTATCTTTGTCCATGAATGAACACAAACTATTGTGAGGTCATAAGTCTTTTATTGTCTCCTGTGTGCACTGGAGTACCGAGCCAAACCAAATGAAAACATATCACTGTCCAAATACTTACTGACTGCACTGTATGTGATACAAGTAGATATACATATATATATACAGTAATATACACACATACATATGCTGTAGGTATCATTTTTCTCTATCTGTGACACACACACACACACAGAAAGATATTAAGCACAACTTTTGGCTACTGAGCCAAAAGAGAACCAAAAGTGTGGTTGCTAACAGAACAGAAAGGAACAGAACGAGAGGAAGTTAGTTAAGTATCCTACCTTGTCCTCATCTTCAAGATGCTGAGAGAGACACTCTGGATCAGGCATCCCCTGTAGAGATGTGGAACGAGGCTAAGGAGAAAAAGTGACATCCACCGTGTTAGTCTGTTGGATGTTTTGGCTCTTGTGTCACTGGCTAATAGTTGAGTAGTGCAGGTCGGTCACTTCAGATAGATGTGCCAGAATCTCATTCTGGCACATCTATCTGTCAACATCAGTCCATTCTCACTCGATCAATATTTTATCTACACCATGCTCCTCTCTATTAATCTTCTTTCCTCTCTCCGTATCCTTCCATCATTCTGCATGATTGACTGATTGATTGACTTAGTGTTCTTGTATTCCTGTATTCTGCTGCTAGACTGCAGTATTGATGGTCCTTTCTTTTTACCCAGGCTGTCTTTTGTTGCATATTTTTGCCAATCTGCCACTAATCTCAATCAGGACTACAGAAAAACAGATCAGACAGATAAATTGCCCTGTCTAAAATCACCATATGGAGACTTAAACTGAATTCTTACAACATTCTTAATACAGACGGTACAAAGAAGCAGAACATTTTCTTTTGTTGGTTACTCACAAAGTAGCAACTGTTGACAAATCCACATGTGGTGAGGGTGGTTTCGTGAGTGGGGAGAGGCTCCACTGAGCTGTCAGAGGTTGTGCTGCCCGAACGAGTCGACCCCCTAAAGAAGACCTCCGCCTGGCACGACCACGACCACACACACACACACACACACACACACACACACACACACACACACACACACACACACACACACACACACACACACACACACACACACACACACACACACACACACAGACACACAATGGATTTAGGAAGGTTTCAGTTACTGTAGGAATGTTGCATTAGACCACATTAGTTTGATCAAGGTGTACTTAATAAGATGGCAACTGAGTGTACAATATCCACACAGCCACTCTAATAAGTGTAAAATATCCATGTCTTATAACAGTCACTTTCATATTCATTTTCTGCTGTGTACAATTTTATTGATTTATGCTCATCAGATGCTTCAAATAAAGATTTTCATTTTTACAAGCATGGAAAATTCCAATTGTAATAATGCTGATCATAATGACTAACAGTTCTAAAAACACAATCTAGACTAATAATGAGGATTTCATTTTAAAATGTATTGCATCGCAGTCATATGACAATCTTAGTTTTTCATATTTGCCTATCGTACAGCATATGTAAATTTGACTTCATTATTATTGTGTTAATTTAAATCTGTGACTTCATTATTTTCCCATTGTTCCTCCTCATCCCTATACATTGTGGATGGATTGTCCTCAGACTGTACTCCAACAACAATTTGAGCCCGAGCACTGCCATAACGACTTTTTGCCATCACTTAAAACCATCTTGGGCGATCACAGTTACACAGAACGATTGCAGATTTAATTGACAATTATAGCAAAAACAAAAGGCAAAATGTATGTCAGACCTAAAATGTGCATGTGTGTCAGTGTGTTATTCTTTATCTCACCTCTTGGTCAGGAGTGGGTGAGGGGCTGAGTGAGCCCAAGGAGTGTTCACGTTGTGTGGAGACTGTGTGGTCGCCCAGAGCCTGGGACTCTGTCTGTCCAGGGGGTGCTGGGCGAGTGGCAGGCCTCTCCCACTGGGTGGTGCCTGTAGGAATGTGCCAGTAGTAGATCCCGGCCATGTCCGTGATCTTCTTCCATCCCGGAGGCAGGTCAGGGTCTGTCTGGAATGACTGCTCACTCCAGATATCTGGTGAAAACAAATATTTGAATGGTTTATTGTTAAACAGGGAACAGTGTAAATTGATTAAATGACAGACCTCTTATATACTTTACTTACAAATGCATGAATAAACACACCTTGATGACTGCACACAGACATACAATATAGTTTTTTTCTTCCATATTATCAAATTGGCCTCTGTTAAATGGAAGTTAATCCTCCAAGACTCCTATAATGAATGATATCACCAGCTGACTGGGATTACCAGCATCTGCTGCAGCTGTCATGTGACAAGCCATGTCTTTCATCAGACAACAACTGAGTAAAATCTGTTAAGCGCTGTTGTTGTGCAACATAAATTACCTACATTTTTAAATGAAACATATCACACAGGCAAACAACTCCCAAATATACACAAAAACACACAGGCACAATCATTCCTCTCACATTTAGAAAAGTTCAACAGACGCAGATGCAGCCTCAATGAGATAGCCCGAAGCAGAATTTGAATATATTTGGATTTATTCAACACAACAAAAATGAGGATTTATTATTATTTGCTGGCCCACGTAACTGTATTAGCTTCTTTTCTGAACCCAATATCAAAATGTTCTCTCATTTTTACCAGTGTATGATCAATTATGGGTTCTTTTATTGTTTAAATTAGCTCATTAGCTTCCAATACTTCAGCCTCACCTCTGAATTTGGCGGCACAAGGTGGTGCCTTCCTTTGTTACTATGGCGATGTACGAGTGAAGACATGCGGCTGCAGTCTTCTCTCCTTGGACTGACACAAATCAATAGAGATTTCACTAATGAGTTGTATGGTGCAGGTTATGTTATATGTATACTGCTCATGTATGATAAGTAAATATAGCGCCGTGGAGACCTGGCATTGTATGGTTGATGTTGTAGAAGTATCAGTGTAGAATCTCCGTTCAGTTGTCTGTCGACTCTTGAGCTAACCGGCTAACTGCTAGCTCTCCCCACTAGCTACACCATTCACGTTACAAAGGACAAGGACAATTAATCTTAAAATACCTGCACAAACTATAAGCTGTGGCCTAAAAGCACTTATTGTAATTCAAAAACCAGAAAAACACAAACAGATGATTAATTTAAACGTACTGGCTCAGTATGTATGGTTTCACATAGAGCTGGGCAATATATCAATATTATATCGATATTGTGATATGAGACTAGATATCGTCTTAGATTTTGGATATTGGAATATGGCATAAGTGTTGTCTTTTCCTGGTTTTAAAGGCTGCATTACAGTATGGTGATGTCATTTTATGAACTTACCAGTACTGTTGTAACTGTTCTATTATTGCCTTTACCCACTAAGTCATTATATCCACATTACTGATGATTATTATATTATTATTTATTATATTATTATTATAAATATTTTGTTAAAGCACCAATAGTCAACACAACAATATTGTTGTGGTATCGATAGAGGTATTATTGTCAAAAATATCTTGATATTTGATTTTGTCCAGCCCTAGTTTCACATAAAATTTAAAAACTTCCCTTCCCTAGCAGAACATAACAGCTGTTACCATAATATAGTTGACAGTGATTGAATGTCAGAGAAATAAAGCATTTACCTTGAAAACACAAGGATTACTTATATCATATTATTTCTTCTCTTACTCTTGTACTGTCATGTCATCTGCAGGTTGCAGTTTCCTGGCAGTCAAGCTGGCAGAAGCACACACACAAAGAACCATGGATGTCATTTTTGTGTGTGAGAAGTTGATGTAGTGGCATAGGTAGTAAAGATGATACAAAACTGCATTAGGTGGTGTAGCAACTCATAAAGGTGATATAAGCTCTGAGGGACTGATCACTTGGTGCTGCGTGTGTGTGTGTGTGTGTGTGTGTGTCTGTGTGTGTGTGTGTGTGTCTGTGTGTGTGTTTCGTGCAGTTGTGTGATTGCACAAAGAGTTCTCGAACTGCTGACCATGCTGATGAAACACAGCCCACGGGCCTGTCGCCACGACAGCAGGCCATATGTCATCATGCCGACTGAGTCGGTCCAGATTGAGTTGGAATTCAAACACGCACAGATACACACACACAGTTATTAAGGCTTTGGTTTATTTAATGGAAAATAAATTACTCAAAAAGCTTGGCAAAATGCACACACACATTCTTGGCAAAAGCAGACATCCCTTGGGGCTTAAGACTGTGCATTAGAGCAAGAAGCTGTGAAGCAGTGCCTTCTGGGAGTTGATGTCTTTTATGAGCAAAAATGGGTCAGAGCAAATCATACTACAGAGTCTCTGTCTGCTTTGAGTGAGAGAGAAGATGGGGATTCAGGGAATGGGTGTCAGTACGAGATGAACAGTCTATCAGATGTGTATCAAAGCAGAGAGAGAGAGAGAGAGAGAGAGAGAGCGAGAGAGAGAGATTGGTGGTATATCATGGCTTAAAGTTAGCAGTGTCACCATCTGCAAGCACAATGGCAAGTGTGGAATTAGAAGGAAAAGCATGCTAACACTGAGGATAGGAACTGGCGCGCACCTATGCAGCTCATGGAAATGTGCCACAGCAGAGCTACGTAGCAGTTAGCCTATAATAGCCTCAGTTAGCATGCAGCTCCATGCCAGAGCAGAGAAGAGCAGAGGGGGAGGGGAGAACAGTGAGCTTCTGGAGCAAAACATACACATGTTCTCTCTGTCAAACAACACGCACACACCACCACGACCAGACTGATGAACGCATTCACCCACAAATACAGCATGCACAGACCACAGACTCCTGTGGCAGATAATTAGAGAATGATACCATTACAGAGACTTCATCCCTGTGTTGCAAGAGACATGCACATATACGCACACATGCACATGCGCGCGCGCACACACACACACACACAAACACACACACACTCTAACCCCCACACTGTTGTTTCCAGCCGACTTCTAACCGATGCACCTACCCTCGTAATTGACAATCACAATGGCCAGCATGTAGTCTTTCCCCAGCATCATAGCTAGCTATCTGCCTCTCATACAGCAAAGCCCAGTGCTGTAACCAAACGAAGAACCCCAGACAGCGATAGAAAGAGAGTGAGAGAGAAAGAGAGAGAGAGAGAGAGAGAGAGAGAGGGACACTGCAAGAGAGGGGAGGCAGAAAGGCAGGGAGAACATGATGTAGAAAGGGAGGCAGAGAAGAGAAGGAGAAAAGAGAGAGATTGAGTGCTAAATATGAAGGTTGTGTATCCCCTGCAGCTGAGCTCTGTTTGCTGTTGTTGTCTTTCCTTCCTCTAACTGGAGCATCAACAACATCAACATCAACAAATAAGCCTGCCCTCTCTTTCCTGCCCTAAGACAAACATATACACAGGCATGTGTTATCAAATGTCTGTTTATCACTTTCCCCCATTTTTCCACCTTGCATTTAGCCTCTCTTGGTTGTCCTGGCAACCCCCAAATCATCTTTCATTCAGTATCACATCCAGTGGAGGTGCAAGGAGGAGGCACAGAGTGGAAGGAAGACAGAGAGGGGCTGATGAACGGAGAAAAAAAACAGCTATGAGGAGGACCCTGATATACTTAAGGTGGGAAGATTGTTGAGTAAGTGGGTGACAGACAGAGAGAAAGAGAGAGAAGTAACACTGAATATCACATGTTGCTGTACTGCACTCAAAGGGCTTGCCATACACTTATAAACATTCAACTCATGTTTCCTTGCAAATGGTACAATGCGTGTTGTGTGAGAACGTAAAAGACCTCTTTAAATGACCTTCCTCAACTCTGTGTGTGTGTGTGTGTGTGTGTGTGTGTGTGTGTGTGTGTGTGTGTGTGTGTGTGTGTGTGTGTGTGTGTGTGTGTGTGTGTGTGTGTGTTTTTGGCTTCTCTGTGTGAAAGCAGTGTCGTATTGGCCCTCTAAATCCACAACACCCACAGAGGAATCTGACACACACCTGGGAAAACAATACGGCTTTGTCAATATGAGAGAGCAAGAGACGCGCAGACAGGAGGGCACAGCAGTAGGGGTGTTATGTGTTATCGATATTGATAAATTCAACATAAATGATGCCAGAATCACGATTAGGGCAATACGTCTAAACTAGTCTCATTCACGTCTCTATCTCATGAGAGAATTATGATTTTGGAATTACATTTTAGACAAAGACGAACAAGAGGAAATAAGGAAAAAAGAACACATGGAAAGTAAATTCTGGACAAGCTGCTCAGAATCATATTTGATGAGAAATGTAATGCAGAGGATGCTCAGAGCTTTAGATTCAAAAGGGACAGTGAGTCATCAGAGAGCTAGAAGAGAAGCATTCTGGGAGAAAAAAGCAGCGAGGAGGATCAACAGCACAGAGCACTGCAACTCTCACAGATTGAGAGGATGGTTTACAGCTTGACTACAGCTCAGAGGTCGGGGGCTGCTGCTCCAGAGGAGATGGATGGGTTTAATGCTGCGTTCCATTTAGTTCGGAAGTTGGAAGTCAGAACTGGAAATGACGTCATACCAGAGTTGACCGCAGGGGGTTTCTAGCCATGTTATTCATTGTTAGCTAAATAAAGTTGATAACAACCCACCTTGTGGTATTTTGAGCATGCAAACACCATAGCAACAGGTCCACAGAGAGAAATGTACAATACTGTGGACAATACTGTGTGTACGGCTGATTTAATAAGACACAAATAAGACGGATATGCTAAAAACAGTGTATTCATACAGCTTTCACTACCGTTAATGCTCGTAGCAGCCATGCTGGATTGTGATGTCGGGGTTGGTGAGGTTCCCCCAACTTTCCGAGAAGAGAAATCAGACTTCAGGGGGCGTTCCAGTTGGTATTTCTGAATAGGAACTTGTAAATTCCAACTTCCCAGTTCAACTGGAACGCACCACCAACCAAGAAATACAATGACTTAAACAGACCTTCTGCAGAGGTAGGCAGGAGATGATGACTCAGAGGAATTAACTTAACTTTAGTTACAAAATGCACAAAAGTTCTGTGTTACTTTATGTACTATAACATCAAACAGTAGAAAGAAACATATATAAGTATATTCATTCTCAATGCAAGGTAATGGCTAATTTATAAATTAATTATAGATTAATTAAAATTATTTAATTAAGTTAAAGCATATTTGGGTTCTCAGAAAAGATGAACAGATGCCTAAAGGACAGATGATCAAAAGCAGCTATTTTGACAATCAATTAACAGTTTTTAAGCAAAATTGCCAAATGTTCTCTAATTCCACCTTCTCATTTGTGAAGATTTGCTGCTTTTCTTTATTTGATGTGATATTAAACAGAATATATTATGGTTTTGGACTGTCAAGCAATTAGTAGACATCACTTTGGGCATGTGTTTTCTTACATTTTACAGATCAAATGACTTCACATTAAATGATAATGAAAATAATCATTGGTTGCAGCCCTATTTTACATCTATACAAATATTAAGTCATGACTATCCTGCAAGCCCTTCTCACACACACATATGCACAGGAAACAGCATGAAACAGGACGCAGCTGATCTAGCCTGCTAATCCCCCCTGAGGTTACAAGGGCACTTCCCTTTACTGGAGGCTGGAGTAATTGTTAGTCTGTTCCAGCAATGTCTGAGTTCGGAATACACACATACTTGGTCACCATAAATGGAAACATGTCATCAGCAGAAAGGACGGTGAAACCACTACATAGCACACAGGAGGGAAAAAACACACCAAACACACACCAGAGTAGCTGACACACACACACACACACACACACACACACACACACACACACACACACACACACACACACACACACACACACACACACACACACACACACATATTTTACTTTTTGCAGGATGTTTTGTTTGTGTGTGTTAATGTGTGTACCTGTCTCTTCTGGAGAGTTGCTCTCCTGGGACAGCGTGGTCCAACTCAATTCTTCGTCACTGGGGTTCAGATTCTGGATGCGGTTCAAAGCACAGTCTGTCTTCGCCCCAGTCCTTCTGTCCTTCTTCGTCTCTGGAGAGGAGGAGGACGAGGAGGAGGAGCAGGAGGCCACTGAGAGCAGGGGTGTGTCCTCTGGGCTGGCCTGCTTAGGTGGGGAAGGAGGAGGAGGCACCGGGGAGTCCTTGCCTGATTTGAGGAGCTTGAAGTTGGAGTGGAGGTCAGAGATGAGATCCTGGCCTGAAGAAACTTTATGGTTCGTCAAAGGAGACTCACTTTTTATCATCAGTAAAGGCTTATTCTCCTCGTCTTCCTGCTCCTCTACTACCACCTCATCTCCATCTTCCTCAATCTGTATCTTTGACATCATTTCCTTCTCAGACAGAATGCTGATGTCATCACTCTCCTCTGCCTCGATGTTCAAGTCAAAGCCTAAAACTGTTGTGTTGCCGTTCACATTGAGCTCCACAGTCGTGTTTATGTTACAGTCTATGTCTGATTCAGTTATCTGCTCTGGCTGTGCGTCAGTGTTAGTGTCCGAGTGCAGTTCAACGTCTACCTCAATGACATCATCCTCTCGGTCATTATTGGTGAGAGTGTGACTGTCATCCTCTTCAGCTGTGTTGACATTAAGGTCATCTGCTGTATTTTCGGACTCCAGGTCCGTCAAGTCAGGGCTGGTTGTGTTTTTGTTGTGATCTTGACCGGCTTTACGAAGCTGGTTCATTCCGTTCTTGGCTAGTTTGGGATTGTTGGGTGTTGAAGAATGTGATGGGGATAATGGTGATGATGAGGATGATGGCGCCGCTTCTCCGAGGCCCATGGCGGCCTGGATACTGGTAAGTGCATACTTTTTGCGACACTTGGGCGGCGTGGCGGAACCCTGCTTGATTACATCGCTGCTCAGCAGCTGGTTGTGTGAGGAGCGAAGGCTGAGTGAGGTGGGAGGCGTGGCAGCGGGGCCATTACGATTGGTCACATCTACTGACATCATCGTGGCACAAGACAGATCACCTGAAAGAGGAAGAGATGGGGAAACAGGAAGTGAATACGTTTAAATCCAAACGGGCGTTAACATAAACACAATATACTGGATTAGCTTTCAGAAAGGGTGTCTCATTGCTTACTTACTACTGCTATTTGCATTTTAACAGTTATTCTTACATAGTAATGCAAAAGACAGGTGCTGTGTTTTAGGATATGTTTCCAATAAACAAATAACATGCTTGCAGAAAAACAGTGTAAAAGAGAACAGACCATATTCACTTTAAAATATTAATACAATATTATGTGACGTTTAGGCTCGCATTGCCAGATCTCCACAGCGCTGTGTCAGCGCTAGAGTACGGTCTGGTCTACACCGCTTATCTATTCTGGGATAGGGGAAAAAGAGCTCTGGCTTGTTTGTATTTCTTTAAACCAATCACAACTGTAGAATAACTGCTATGGCGTCAAATGGACTATTAACAGATTTTTATAAATAGAATTATTATAAACTGTATAAGAGTGTGCAAATATTCATTATTGGCTAAGTGCATGAGGACAAATTACAGAACAGATATGCAAGTTTACAATCATTAAAAGGTGCAAAAAGCCTAAGGAAAGAAATATATCCAAGCATGGAAAATATACAAGGTTTGCTACTAATATTTAAACTTCATTGGAAAAAATGCTACAATAGTAGATAAACAATGATAAAACCTGGGGCTAAGTTTGGTATGCACGATTATAGAAAAGTAATTAATCATAACCAGAGCTTTAATCAGAAAGAGGTCAACTCAAGTCTACTGAATGAATTCAAAACTCCTTACAAGGTCTGGTGATATTCTGTCGATTTCTTATTGTCAACAAATCCCAAGAAAAAGACTTAAAACAACTAACAACTACTAACAAGTATTGCCTGTATAGCCAAAGCCTGATGCAGCATATAGTAGTGTTTTCCTCCTGGTTCTGTAAATACTTACGGCACACCAAATCTACAGCTGAAAATAGCCAACAAATACACTATTTACTACTGTACTGGTTTAGTAATGACTGCTAAAAACTACAGTGCCCAGCTGTTTTAGGAGAACCACAGACAGGGTAGGGAACGTATTGAGAGAAAGACTGAAGCATGGTTGGTTTTGGCCTTTTTTATGTGATTTGTTGATGATGAAAAAATACAGACTACTGCCAGACTTAGCTTTTATATTCCTGAGAGATAGTGAACCACTCAGCGTGAAGAGGTGTAAGTATGGAGCACGTGTGTGTGTGTGTGTGTGTGTGTGCGCGTGCGTGTGTGTGTTTTTGCGCGTGCGTGCGTGTGTGTGCGCGCGCGCGCGGTACCTGACAGGAGGTCAGTCATAGACCGGGGCTGGTCACGGTTTAGGGTTCAGTTGGCTCAGCTGCAGATCTGAACACCACAGAGGGGATAAAAAGCAAAAGAATGATCAAAAGAAGAATGCAAAGAATTCATCCATGTAGAACCCAACTACAGCGGGTTTCTATGGAGACAACATAACACTGTGAGGTAGGAGAGGGATTCCAAACACCATAGAAATCATAAAAATTATAAAAGGCATTCAACAATCATATACAGAGAAGTAATGAATTCAAGGGGACTGTTTGGTGAAGAATTGTTCCTTGGGTTATACACTTCAGCTGTACCACGGGATTAGCCACTGAATGAGGACAGTGTTTTTTTTCTGTCAATAAAATCTAAGGTAAATTGAGTATTTTGTATACATTTAAAGATGCAGTAGGTAAGACTTATAAAACCAACTTTCTGTCATATTTGCTGACCCTGACCCTATGTTCCACTAGAACTACATGAAGCAGGTACCACCTACAGCCTGTAGTGCGATTAGTGAATACAGATGTGGTGAGAATGTTTTTTTATGTCAGGGATATATAGTGTTTGGAACTACTGTGTGGGGGGGGGGGAATGTTAGGATAACCGAGAAGGCCAGGATCGATAGAGTGACTAAAAGGGCTGGAAAAATGGTAGGAGAGTTAAATACAGCGGATCAAGTATATGATGACCGTCTGGCAAAAATGACACAGAAAATAACGAGGGAACCGGGTCACCCTCTTCATGATAATCTGACTGGTACAGTTATGGAACGTAGTGGTAGGCTAAGGTAGCCTGAATGCCAGCCGAACTTAGCCCCGCCCACAAAATTCGAGGTCAGGAAGTTCGGTCTGGAGTCGCTCCGTTGAGAAGCAATTATTGCCCGAACAGGATCTGTTCGGACCAATCAGATTGTCGGACAGATGATCAACAGTAACCGAATCAACCACGTCACCAAAGAACGCTTGGGTTGGATTTGTTGAGATGTGTAGATTCCACCATCGCGTCTGTTACAGAAGATATCGACAGCGCATTCATTTTAAAATCCTCAGCGGAGGAGCCTCAACAACTGCCCGAAAGCATGGTAGCGTTATATGGTGGAGCGAGATAGAGAGAGACTGAAGAGAGAGAGAGCGTTATATGGTGGAGAGAGATAGAGAGAGACTGAAGAGAGAGAGAGAGCGTTATATGGTGGAGAGAGATAGAGACTGAAGAGAGAGAGAGAGAGTTATATGGTGGAGAGAGATAGAGAGAGACTGAAGAGAGAGAGCGTTATATGGTGGAGAGAGATAGAGAGAGACTGAAGAGAGAGAGCGTTATATGGTGGAGAGAGATAGAGAGAGACTGAAGAGAGAGAGCGTTATATGGTGGAGAGACATAGAGAGAGACCGAAGAGAGGGACCGCCGGCGCTAGAACAAAGCCGTGAATCAGAGAAATAAAACGTGTTTTCGCCGATTCATCTCTAGAAATGCGACTGTAGCGAGCATGTCACTATCACTAACGTTATGCACATTTATATTTACAAGAAACAAATGATATATCCAGCTTCAAAAAAGTCTAAAAGTCGGAAGTTAGAACAAATGCATTGTGCAAAGAGTGGTTGCTATGGAGACGATATACAGTGTTGAGTTCTGTCAAAGCCAGTCTACGGATATATTAGAAGTTCTTTGGTTCTGTTGACGGTTGAGTTGAGTTCTGTTGCTCTGATTGGTTGGAGGTCTATCCAATGAATGCAGAGGGATTTTTTTTCCTGGTTCGGTTGGAACACGCCCCATAATCACAGCCCAATGGAGCGGTTTCAGACTCACATTCTGACTAGAATCTGAGTATGACCACGTCAGGCTAAGGCTAAGGCCTCCCGTGACACGAACTAAGCGGTATGCTCTCTCTTTTATACCTCAGGCTATCAGACAGCACAACAAACACTTTAAACGTACATTTTTATAAATTTTGTATTGTATTTATGTATTGTATTACATTGTATTTATTGTATTGTATAGGCGGGTGTGAGCACTGTAATTTCCATTTTTATGGATGAAATAAACTTGACTTTGATTTGCAAAAATCCACAGCTCCCTGTTCAGATGCACCAATCAGAGCCAGGGGGGGGTGTCTAACTGCATGTCAATCACTGCTCATGCACACGCATTCATTCTCCCTTGTGGGGGGAGGGGCTTAGGAGACCGTTTTGGGCTTGAGCAGAAAGGGGGGAGGGACTGAGAAGTTGTCGATGTTCAAATTTTTTGGATAAATCCTGGATCTTCCCAATCCTACCTACAGCACCTTTAAAAGGTGAAGCTAAGGTGGTACCTAACAGGTGGGGGTGGGAGGGGGGTCACAGCACACAGATAGGTGTTCCTACTGGATTATTTTATGTTTTTAGAAAGTTTTAAGTTCATCCAAACAACAATAATGGCCGTTTTACAGTAGCCGCAGCCAAGCTGGCGCGCGCCATCGTGACATCGTGATAGCACGCGAGCAGAGGTCGCGCACCACTCTTCTTCTTTTTTTTTCAGCAGCACGCGACAAAACGGAAACAGGAAGCATTAACAAGCTCTTGGGGCAAAATTACAAATCCCACTATGGCCACGCCAAGACCCGCCCTACGAAGCAGCTCGATTGGTTGGGGTTAGGCATTTCACCTCGAGTGGTTAAGGTTAGGTTAGGGTTAGGGGATTGGTCAGGGGATAGGACCTGTACATGTAAGCATGGACGCCTGGCCAATAGTAGTGTGTGAATGCTATTGAAGGGCGGGTCTTGGCGTGCCCATAGTGGGGGAAAAAATATCGCCTCCTGGGCAACCAGATGCCAGGACTCTCAGAGTGACTGCAAGTCTCTCTTGTAAACTTACTGGGTTAAGAGGAGTTCTTTTATGTTAAATGAAAGGTGTGATCCGACAAAGTAGGTCATCAAATCAAATCGAAGCATTGACGTCAATGCTGCTGCCAGTTCTGGCCGTAGTTTATCTTTTTCTTCTTCTTCTAGTCTGTAGAAAGAGCAAAGTCGGTAGCCTTTCCTCATTAGCGCTGTTCAGGAGAAGATTGCCACTAGTAGAGACCACCAGCGCGGGTATAAATAGTTACAGCGATTCCATGACGTCACATTTGCGCACGCCAGCTGGGATGCGGCTACTGTATAACGCCCTTAAGGCTCCAATTCAGCTTAAGTGGTAGACCTTATATATGCTCTGCTTTAGTTGCTTCAGAGTAAGAGGATTTATAATGGCTTGTTATCAATTTTTTTTTTTTTTTGCTCTAAAATGATTTAAATACCAAACCGTTACCATGCCTGAATACCATTCCATATCTATTGACAACACCAATAGCAATGCTTGTAAATAATGAAAGCAACTATATTTTCAGTTATGACACGGAGAACAACAATTCCTAAAAGCTTGGAGGGTTTACAAGAGTGTATTTTTATGTTAAAATCATAACGACTTCAAAGAAGCCCTTTTACCAGAGAACTAAGGGCTGTAGGAAACTCCAGGATGTAACGCGTCCATACTGGTAGTCAGCAGTTCTCTCTTCATCCAATCACGAGGGCGTCAGTGAAGCAGTGGTGTCCTGAGGGAGAGACAAACATAAAACAGGATTAATGAGAGAGAAAGAGGGAGGGGTGAACAGAGAGAGAAAGAGGACTGCAGGACACCAGAGGGACAAATAATAAAGACACATCAATTATTCATAACCTTAATCAAACATTAATACACAAGGATATGTGTGTGTGCGTGCGTGTGTGTGTGTGTGCGCGTGTGTGTGTGTGTGTGTGTGTGTGTGTGTGTGTGTGTGTGTGTGTGTGTGTGTGTGTGTGTGTGTGTGTGTGTGTGTGTGTGTGTGTGTGTGTGTGTGTGTGTGTGAGAGAGAGAGAAAATAAGGCTCATTTCATATAGAGCTCATATTTCTTTCTTTAGTGCAGTCTTGCCAACCCTTTGCTGACTGGAACCATCATAAACTAAATGCCACAGGAGACTTGTAAACTCCCCGTACACTGCTTTCCGACAACACACAACACACACACACACACACACACACACACACACACACACACACACACACAATGCAGTCGTGGCTTGTGGACAGTTCTCACCAACACACATGCTATGAGTAGTGGAGAGAAAGACAATAAGCATAGTTAGAATGGACCATAAAATTCCACTTATTCCTGGCTGAGGGGCTGGAAAAACACCTGGAATGATTTTGGGGAATAAAACTGTAACAGCTGAAAGAAATGTTATCCCATGGATTTTTTTAGCTCAACTAACAGCTGACACGAGCACGCCATTGCAAAGAGATAATTCAAAATTTCTAGTATTTAATCGTCATTTACAGATCTAATCAATTAAAAAGCACACAATCCCCTGCACCACAGCTACAGAGGTAAAGGCAAAAGTGTGCTCATGATTGCAAGGACATATAGAGATTTAAGTGCATGATGATCAGGCAAATCCTCAAATGGCAATAGCAGTCAGTGTTATTGGCCCGGAAACTGAAACTGATCAGTGTGTCATTTCTCAGTAAAAAATCTGCAACTCCCAGCATAAAGACTAAACCAGTGCTATTTTTGTCTCTTGTCTTCCCTCTTTTTGATTGTCTGAAGGTGAGTGATTTATAGCGTGTCACCTTTATTAAAAAAGCAGCAATAATGTTGCTATGTAAAAGCCTAGCTATATTTTTGGCATTTTGCATTATTGATCACAAAGTGGAATGCAGTTATTCAACCTGTCGCATCATCTCATAACTAAACTGAGCATACAGAATAAGCCATTGTTGAACACTAGTAATGCAAGCCGCTGAAAGTCAATATTATCGGATCAGAAACTCTAAGAAAACATTTACAAGCCTGTAGGAAAATGTCAACATTAGGCCACGTGTCATGCAGTCGAGATGTGGACATTTAGAGATGAGATTTTAAAAGGAACAAAAGAAACAATATGCATACTATTTTTCTTCCCAACCCGTTGATGCCGCTTCGGTGGCCATCATGTTGAATGTAAACAAAAAGCTGCTCGCCGTCGCTGCACTATCGTCATTGTGTAAAGCCCGCCTCAACGGTTGTGATTGGTGACTCGATTTGGAAAAATTGGAAATGGGCTAGAATGGGCTCTTGACCAGACTTGCAGAGCAAATCTCAAATTTGCCAAAAGTTCGTCAGGGTTTTCGCAGGCTACAGCCCTAGTGCTGTATCACTTGAACGGCTGGTAAATCTATCCAACATGCTGTAGAACACTAGCCTGACGTGGTCATACTCAGATTCTAGTCAGAATGTGAGTCTGAAACCGCTCCATTGGGCTGTGATTATGGGGCGTGTTCTGCATTCATTGGATAGACCTACATCCAATCAGAGCAACGGAACTCAACTCAGCTGTCAACAGAACTCAACACTGTGTATCGTCTCCATAGCAACCACTCTTTGCACAATGCATTCGTTCTAACTTCCAACTTTTAGACCTTTTTGAAGCTGGATATTCATTTGTTGCGTGTAAATATAAATGTGCATAACGTTAGTGATAGTGACATGCTCGCTACAGTCGCATTTCTAGAGATGAATCGGCGAAAACACGTTTTATTTCTCTGATTCACGGCTTTGTTCTAGCGCCGCTGGGCGCTCCCTCTCTTCAGTCTCTCTCTATCTCTCTCCACCATATAACGTTCTCTCTCTTCAGTCTCTCTCTATCTCTCTCCACCATATAACGCTCTCTCTCTCTTCAGTCTCTCTCTATCTCGCTCCACCATATAACGCTACCATGCTTTTGGGCAGTTGTTGAGGCTCCTCCGCTGAGGATTTTAAAATGATGCGCTGCCGATATCTTCTGTAACAGACGCGATGGTGGAATCTACACATCTCAACAAATCCAACCCAAGCGTTCTTTGGTGACGTGGTTGATTCTGTTACTGTTGATCATCTGTCCGACAATCTGATTGGTCCGAACAGATCCTGTTCGGGCAATAATTGCTTCTCAACGGAGCGACTCCAGACCGTACTTCCCGACCTCGAATTTTGTGGGCGGGGCTAAGTTCGGCTGGCATCCAGGCTAGTAGAACACATGTCCGCCACAACAACAGTCTTATATTTAGGGTAGGGCATCGTTTGGATTTTAACGATTCTGATTCCAATTCCGATTCTTCCTTTCGATTCCCGGTTCTTAACGATTCCGATTCTTTGAGTGGTGGAGTTGAAACGGGTCACGTGCTTATTTCACAAATAAGAGGCTAGTTTTATTTTGATTCAATGCAGACGGGGCTTTTTCAATGTAAAATAAAGCCACACTAGAGCACCGCTTACTGTGCTCCATGGCTCCCCTTTCACGTCTTCATCTGTCCTATGAAAATAAAAGCCTAAAATGCCCAAAAAATAATCTTAAAAAAAACAAACATCTGGTTTGTCTGGTAACACTAGGTGTTATACACTGATGGTGGTAAAAAGGTAAACCATCTAAGAGCAGGCCCTCAAACCAGCTGTGTGTACTGTAATGTATTTTCTCTAATGGTTTAAGCAGTGGCTACAAGAGAGATATCATGTGTCAGAAGTCATTCAGTATCACTGATGTTGTGAAAATGCCCAACTGACAAAGAAACAAAAAAAAAAGAAAGACTGATTAAAAACCTAAAGCGCTCAAGTATAAAAACTGCCAAGGACAGGGGAAAGGAAGGATGATATAGAAAGTGATTCAGAAAATAGCTGGGATTAAAATTAGAAGGTATGCTTGCTCAATTCCTTGAATCCTGCTGCAACAAGTCTGCATTCCTGGAAACATGTGTGCGTGTTTGTGTGTGCGAGACAGTATTTGTATGAAGGGTTGTCTACATTTAAAATGTATGAATCAATTCCCATGACATGTTGATGCTGACTTAGCATTACAGGTTGGATGTTGCATGTGTAATCAAGGTCTACTACCCTACTCTAAGTACAAGAGTCATTGCAAGTAATAAGGGTGTTTAAGGATGTTCACAGTCATATTAAGTAAACAGTGTATGAAATCGCTTTATATACATAGACCCCTATTGATCCCATATATCCAACATACAGATAAAGCTAATAAAGAGGGTTTTGGTGGTGGAGGGGGGTTAACATAAGGTGACTGGTCAAGTCAGTCACCTGACATCAATTTATCTGAGCAGGCGTTTTACTTGCTAAAGTCCAAATAGCTTTAGTATAAGCATAACTAGAATAAAAAAAAACTGCTTACTTTAAAGCACCATTATGTAACTATTTTACCTTAAAATAACAGCCATAAAATCATTTTGATGCTACACTGACTTGTAATAGGAAGAATACTGGCTGGAAGCGGCGTCAGCGTCATGCCAGAAACGGAGCCGGGCTAGCGGTTAACGGAACCAGGTACAGCGTCCTCTACGGACACCATGGCAAAGATGAAGAGACCGAAGGAGACACGGAGGAAGCCATAAAGACAAAAGGAGAGAAAGTGACAGAGCAGGAGTAAATCTTGGATGGGCTTTTACTCCATGGCGAGTGTTTGCGAAATAAAAAGGCAGCAAGACGAGACATCTCGCTGTTGGACTAGTAAGTCATATTAGCTGGCTTGCTATGTCTTGTGTTGGTGCACTTGCTTGATGTTTGGCTGTGTGGCAAAGTTGTCGACTTGCTTGTTTTTGATCATAAGTAATGTATTCATAACATATGCACGTGTACAGCTTTCCATATTTAAGATAGCGTTGTAGAAGTGAATTGCACTTTGAAACTGTAGCGGTGCTAATTGTTACACATTTTTGCTCGAGTTATATATTTATCTGTAAAACTGCAGAGTGCCTGTTGGCTTTTTATTCTAAGTGAGTAGCCGAGATTTGGCTGTGTTATGCTAGTAACAGCTAATGTAGCCTCGAGCCACTAACCTCAAGCAGAGATGTGGAGCGGGCTACAGAACTCCCTCCCCCTCAAGATTTTTGTCATTTTAAACTTGGTTTTCAAGCCCAACCGAGGCAATTCATCAGACTTCGGCAAGCCCCCCTTTGGAGTCACAAAAGTCTTTATACAACTTACTTTTTTTTGTTTTTTGTTTTAACATATGCAGTAGTACTCCTCGAAATCTGTAAACACACTTTGATGTGTCTAATCAGTGGAGTTCCCCTCTAAAGTTACCACTTTAACCTCATAGTGATTGCTTCATTGCAACAAAAATGCGTCACTGTGCAAACACTATAAACAATGCTCTGAAGTTGTCTTACATTTTTATTTTCCTAGAGACAGAGATGTAAATTGAAAATGTAGTTTGAATTTGGAATATAGTTTTTACACGTGGGTGGAGCTGAAGATCAGCAGCAAGGCAGCAATGCACGGATGGAATGACAGACATGACGTGCTCCCTGCAGTCCTCTGATGCGGACGAGGGGGTCTAGGCATAATTACAGGGCCCCTCTGTGGGCAGGGCAGCATTGGCCCCGACAAAACGCAGAGACAAACACTCGTTCACAAACACACAAATAGTAGATATGGAGGGTGAATCTTCCACATGGACTCGCGTGTAAACAGTTAAATGCACAGAAAAAAACTGAGACACAGACAGAGAGATGCACGCGCAGACGCACTATGTTAAAGACACATACTTAGAGCAACACACACACGCAAAGATTGACAAAAAAAATCACATCGGGAGGGAGGGTAATAAGATCTAGGATGTGTCACAGCATTACAGTGACCTTTGACTCCTGACCCACTGGCCAACCCACAGAGTGTGTGCTGTTGCATGTGTGTGTTGTTAGTGTGGTATAGTGTTAGGTATGTTTGGGGGGGGTCCTGTCTCAACCTAGAATGAAGGGAGCAGCTGCGAACCCTCCCCTTCTCGCTTTCTTTTTTACGTGTGCTGTGTGTAACTGCCAACGTTTACCAGACTCTTCTGGACTGAGCAAGGCAGAGACCGATTGCTTTTAAATTCATATGCCAAGTGGAGGCCTGCAGTTTGATAGGCCTCTCATCCCTCCTTCCTGCCCTTCCCTCTCAAGGTTTCTCGCCATTCCATTTCATCTGCTAATCCCACTTGATTTTTTACCTCTGTCCTTTATCCCATTTTCTTGTCCATTTCCTCTCCCCTCCCTCTTCCTCTTCTAGCCTCCACTACATTTATCTGCTACTGCTTACTCGCCACCCCCCCCCCGTCCTTTGTCTAGAAGAGAATTGCTGTCTTTTCTCATTAAAAGTGAAGAAGGTCTGTAAACTCTCATAAAACTGCTGGTTTCTCTCTACAACCCTGATTTACAGCCACGCTTCCCCTCTTGTTCAGGTCTCCACTCTGTACGCAAGAAACCCCATCTGTTACCAAAAAGACTGACAAGAAAGCAAAACTGTCGCAGTTAGAGGCCAGGCTATCGAAAACAAAATGGATGGATTCGTGTCAACAAGGCAAGGCATGCAGAATAGAAAATGCAACTGGGTGTTTTTCTAACTGTTGGATCAGGACGTGAACGTGTAAGCCAGCTGGAAAATAGCAGGCAGTCTTCCCAGATCTTTCATGGTTTGTTTTTTTCATTGGTTGCAGAGTGGGCCAGATCCTAGCTGTAACATATTTTCACTACAAGGTTGAAAAGTTAGCAACACTGCTCACCAAAGACGTTACATTTCCATTGCTGAATAGCTCTTCACATTATAAAACACCAGGTATACAGCCAATTATATAATACATACTAATGCACTTTTGAGAAGCTAAAACTTTTTTTCAAGAGTTTGCTACTAGACTCCAGACCAAGCTAAAAGTGGAACATATTTAGCTCCCTGTATTAATCCCTTTTTATTATATTTAAAGCTCTAAATGGCTTAGGACCAGCCTGAATTTCAGACTCCCTGTTGTTTTATGTCCCTATTTGTTCACTGAGATCCCCAAGTGCAGGTTTGTTAGATGATCAGAGCCACAGTGGCAGAGCAGCATTTTCAAATATGCTTCCAAACTGTGGAATAAAGTTCTAAAAAATATATTAAGAAAGGAAACTTCAGAGTAGATTTTAGTTGTCTATGTCTATTTTTGTTAGCTTTCAAGTTCAACTGGTTCTGTATAGCCTACCTGTATTTATTACTCATTAAACAAAAAATACTGATGTAACATAGAGGCTATAGTAAAAATATCAATACAACATCAATCAGCCCTACACAAAGCTAACGGACAGTTGGTGAATGGTTTGTGTGTGTGTGTGTGTGTGTGTGTGTGTGTGTGTGTGTGTGTGTGTGTGTGTGTGTGTGTGTGTGTGTGTGTGTGTGTGTACGAAAACAAGGAAGAAGCAGGGAAGAAAACAACCGCCATCTACAGAATGTTTCCACAATAACAGCGGAAGCATAGAACAGCAAGGAGGCCCAATTTGTGTGTGTGTTTTACTGTTTGTGCGGGTTTGTGACCTTTTATTGTCAATAACGGGAAATAACAGAGCCAAGTAGTAAGTAACACTGCGCGCACACACACACACACACACACACACACACACACACACACACACACACACAAAACACACACCTCGCAGAAAGCTCTGTGGTTTGAGCGTGCTCCCATGGCCATGCATCGTCCTTGCAGCAGCAGTGAGTGTGAAGGACAGACAGAAATAGCTCCACTATAATTCCACTTGTGAAGTTAAAGTACACTCAGAGACTTGCAGAGTCTCCCTGGTTTGTTGTGTGTGTGTGTGTGTGTGTGTGTGTGTGTGTGTGTGTGTGTGTGTGTGTGTGTGTGTGTGTGTGTGTGTGTTTGTCACAATGTACTGTATACATACAGCTAAAGGTATCATTTTCTACTGGCGTGGTTTCCATGGGCGGGAGAAAGAGACAAAATGACCACAAAAGAAAGGAAAGCAGTGAGGAATGTTCAGGCTGTGCCAAAGAATCTCAGGCATGTCTCTTTTTTTGGGTGGGTGGGTGGGTTAAGGCAACTGATAGTAAAAAACATTAATTGGTCAACAAAAAGAGCAGACAAAACACACAAACACACACACACAGAGTGATGACCATTTGTGAGCATGTGCGTACACGTTCCATTCACTGACCGTGACCAAACTAAGGGCAGAAACAATGAAATACAAACAAGGTGAGAGTGAGAGGCCTATACATATTTACTGCATATATAAATCAAAAATGCGTCACCTGAAAAAGTTACTTATTTACCTGCAACACAACCTTGTTTGTGACACAGGAGGACGTTACAGAGTAAAAGGCAGAGCAGTCACGGCACGCACCTAATGAATGAACTCCAGCTAATAAGGCCAAAATACTACTGGGGGGGGGGGGACGACGACAGAGGTTAAAGGGTTTTGTGACAGACTCAGAAGTCTCAACACACACACACTCACACACAGACTTTGAAATCCTGTGACGTAGAAAAGAAACATTTCAGAAACAAGCCAAGAGACGATTTCCTGGATTTGGGAAACTTTGGAGCAACAGTGCTGTAACCCCTCCCCCAATTCCAGATACCCCATTTCCTCCCTGCTTAACCCAGCCCCTCTTTCCTGTGCGTGAGGGGGAGGGAGGGGAGAAAGAGTACACCACGAACACTCTTGACACCAAGCAAACACACTGAAAGGAGGGAAGTCCCATTTCAGCCCTTAAAGCCTGCTCCCTCTGCGGGACACGCATGAGCCAGACTTACATCCAGTGCGACTTTGCCGTAATGACACCACAGCTCTTTCCTGGATGCGAAATTGAAGGCAACAAGCTGTGAAGGAGTAGAGTCAGAGAACAACAAGTAGAGCAGAGCATGTCTATATATATATATATATATATATATATATATATATATATATTTTATGAGAAATGTATTATTCCCAGCCTCCTCCGGTAACTAGAGCTGGGCAATACATCGATATCGTGATATGAGACTAGATATCGTCTTAGATTTTGGATATCGTAATATCGTAATGTGGCGTGTGTAATGTGTCTTTTCCTGGTTTTAAAGGCAGCATTACAGTAAAGTGATGTCATTTTCTGAACTTACCAGACTTACTTGCCTTTACCCACTTAGTCACTATATCCACATTACTGATGATTATTTATCAATAATCTCAGTGTGTAAATATTTTGTGAAAGCAGCAATAGTCAACACAACAATATCATTGCGGTATCGATATCGAGGTATTTGGTCAAAAATATCGTGATATTAGATTTTCTCCATATCGCCCAGCCCTACCGGTAACGCTAACGGAGGTGTAACGTTACGAATGGCCACTGTTCTGACTCGGGTGGGTGCCTGGGTCTGACGCACGCACACACACACACACACACACACACACACACACACACACACACACACACACACACACACACACACACACACACACACACACACACACACACCTGCATCCTCTCACTCACAGTGCTGTCTTTCCGTCTCTCATCTCATTCGCTGCGGGTGAATATAATAATTGCGGGTTTTGTTATGGTGTTAGCTAGCAAGTGCAGAGCTTCCATAACTAACGTTGCCAGCAGGAGGGCTGTTTGGAAATACTTTGCATTTGAGGCAAATACACAAGCTATTAAAATCGTATCGGATCAAGTTTTTTCAAGGTATTGTATTGAACACTAATTTCCGTTATAGTGACAAAATGATAGACTGGGGGGCTACTTGACTGATTTGAATCAGAGTGGAGCAACCCCAACTACTTCTTAAGGAAAAAAAAATGTAGCTCATATTTAGCTCAATATTACATTATCTGAAAAACTCAATGATATTCAAGAATAATCATAAAATAAAAAAAAGGTTATAGAAGAAGATCATACTTTTTTTTGCTAAAGACCGTACATTGGCGAGGAAAATGCTGCCAAGTTATAGCCGATAAGGAGTTAGCCTTAGCCTAACGTTAGCCATCCTCTCTTCATCCCACTTTGTTTACGGTCTCAACCCCGCTTGTGTGCAGTTCCGGTCAGCGGAGCTGCGTTGATAGACCTCGGCAGTGCTGTAGTATTCGGCTCGTCACAAAATCAACCGCATTTTTACTTCGTGTTGTCTCGGTCTCAAACAAAAAAGGACGGGATTTTATTTTAACACCACAACTGCGACATATCACTTAATTGATTTATTTGGATTTTTACACCAATGCTAATGTCAGCTACAAAATTTGCTACACGCTGCGATGCCGCTCCCTCACTTGGGCGAAAGAGGTAGAAATGTGAAAGCACAGAGCGGCGACTGCTTCTACGAAGAAAAAAAATCCATATGGGCTGCCAAATATATTTACCTCGTGAAAACAAATAGCGTTTGTGTGTGTGTCGTGAGCTCCTCTCACTCTGGCTCCCTCATCACTCAAATCTTTTCCACACAGGGTGTTAGATACTTAGTTAGATACTCTACTTTCTATGGAAGGAAAAATCACCTTAGATAGGATCGTTGTTTCAGTGTAAACAAAAAAGAGACCGAGAGGAGGGAGGGAGAGCCTGTATGAGGCAGAGGCAATAATTGACAGTAATAATACTTTCATGAATGTGCATTTGTTAAGCACCATTCAACTAAAATGTGACTGTGAACTAACTTAAAACGGCACGTTGTAGTTTCTGTATTTATTCCAAAAGTACAGTAAAACAGTTACAATACAGGGAAATGTGAAAAGTTGCGTTGCAGGTCAATTTAAGGCGTGTACCCCTACATTTTCTGCCTGTGCCCCTAAAAAATTGTTTTAGTTTGGGGCTACAATTTTCCCAGTTTAAAGAAAAGTCAGTCTGGAGCCCTGGTTTTGAGTGTACTACCCTGTTGAATTTGAATGGCACTGAATACCTAAACATCTCTTCACTTGTTATCCATATTTTTGGATAGGTTTGTTTTTTTAAATTAGACTGCAAGCGCTTATGATTTCTTTTATCAGCAAAGATAGTCCTCTTAACATGACTCGTAGTGATTCTTTGTTAAGCTTATGCCTCACTCTACTTGATTGCAAGTCTTAAAGCACTCTTTTTTTTCTTTTTTTCAGGAGCGATGAAGGCCAGCAATATTTATTAAAAAAACCCTTCTCCCTTTCTCAGTAAAAACACACAGACAGGCACACAAACTAAAGGCCTGTCGAATTCAAGGCGAGGGCAGGAGCAGTGAAGAGACTGTGGATCCTATATATAGCTGAGATGTGACAGGACATCCGAGAGGACATGGACGTCTAGACACAAACGACACAGCTCTTACTCAGATTGTGTGTGTGTGTGTGTGTGTGTGTCTTTGAGTTCAACATGGCCTTGTTATCTCACAAGTCATTAGAAAGCCTGTGGCAAGCTGTTCCATAATAATGTCACAAGATTGCATTGATATCACAGCCTAGTCTGATCTGATTGGCTGGAAGTTTTGACTTATTAACCCAATGACGACGTCAAAGAGAGGAAGACAGTTAGAAGAAAAGACACTCCGAAAATGAGAGGGGAGGGGGGGGGGGAAAGGGGAGCATAAGAGATCTGAGGAAAAGAAAACACATCAGAAAGAGAGAGTGACTCATCAGAAAAGGAATGTCCCGTCTCTGCCAAAGGAACCACAGACACCACTGCAATGATCGCTCCCTCTCCAATACTTGAAATCATCCCCTCCCTTGCTCTTGTCGTCTCTTCCTCTCATACAATGGCCGTCTCTTTCTCCCTCCGTCTCTCTCCCTTTCAACCAATGGAAGTTATCGTTGTGGTTTCCCAACATTAGCGGAGCATTCTTCTCTGACAGGGCATTGGTCTTGGACAGGGATGATACAGCTAGCTGACCACGGCTGCGGTACCAGCCCTGTACCGCCAAAATGTTTGGGGCAAACGCACACAGGGCCAAGACGGCCTCTCCACTTGTGTTGCCAAGGGAGTGCAAAGCCAAGAGGCAAATTCCAGCACTGTGTGGATTATCAAAGTAACACTGTTGAATCAATTCCAATTATTGTCTACAAAACGGATGTTACTAAATAACATTTTGATGTTGCTGCAGTTGTATGAATCACTGCATCACGTCCTCACCACAGATTTGAGCTTATAATTACTCCCACCACAGGATATGATGTAAACGCAAGGCACGTATCTGGTCATGAACCCAAATCACCGCAAAGACTGGGATCATGATTCAACATTCCTATCACCTGTCATCCTGTGCATTCATCAGACAGAAATGACTTCCATACAATTCACAGACTCTGACCTACGAATGTTAATTGTTACAACAGAAGGGAGAGTGAGGAAGTTGTTAGTCTGTGTACCGGTAAGCTACGAATAGTGAGCAAGGCTTGCTGCAGTGTTTTATAGAGGATGGCTACCCCACCAGAATAAAAGACTATTTCACACAGCAAATGCCATCTACGTCACGGCTGTGTCTAATGCTTAGGTCGTGATCTACGGACTTAGGCCGCGTCCACACGTACCAAAGCGAGACCCCCCCCCCCACCCGTCTTCCCTGGCATCATCAACACGCTACTTCATATGCCAGGCCTATACGTGCCGCTGTTTCTGCTACAGAAATTCACCAAAAACGGAGAAGAAGAGGCGGAGCATGCTTGTGTGATATGTAGCGGGAGAATGAGGACCCAAATGCAGAGGGAGGCAGACAGGCATGGATTTAATACCAAACAAAAAATGGCAGTACAAGGACTGGAAAACTCACAAAATAATAAACCGACGGGCAAAACATAGGCAGGAGCAAATGGGCACACGCAGGAACGAACACAGGGCACAAGGAGGAAACACAAGTCACAGGGGCGAACACAAGACGAACCAACAAGAGACAAAGGGAACACAGAGGCTAAATACATGAGGTGATGAACAAATGAGGGACAGGTGATACAGCAGGTGGAACACATCAGGGCGGGGCAGGACAATCAACAAAGGCGGGAAAACAGAAAGCAAAGCCAGACATTACAAGACAGAAAACCCAAGCTAGCTAGCTATATGCTACCTTCGATGCTACAGTGCCGTGTGGTTGTGGGCATTAGGACCTGTTCTCTTAATTCATCCATGATTATTTATGTAGGTGGTGTTGTTGTTATGAGACGTTGTCGCGGGGTAAGAGGTCGAAGGCTAGAGGTCGAGGGGTGTGGCGATGACATCATCGATACACAAGTATGCGGCTTTGCGAATTTTTTTCACCCTGGGACCAGGTTTCAAAAAAGTGCGTCTTCAGGCAGTGCGTTTACAGGATTCGTTTGGACGATCGCCAAAAATGATGCAAAACATGTAAGCGTTTCCGTGTGGATGGCCCCTTAATTGATCACAAGACGAGATGCGTCAAGATCTGGGGGGTTTAGCACATCTGTTGGGGGGAAACCCTGGTCAGTTTTACCACACCAGGAAATGTTAACTCAGCGCTTGAACATATAGTGCTGCAACTAACGATTACTTTCACTGAATTGGTCTGCCGATTATATTCTAGATTAATCACTTTATCCTTAAATGTACACAATGTCAAAATATTGGGGGAAATCGGCCACCAAAATTAAAACCAAATTACTTACTGACCAACAATTCAAGCCCAACGATTTCAGATATTCAATATACAATGATAGAAAACAGAGAGGTTTTCTTAAAAATTGCTTAAAAGTTGTACTAAGACGATTAATCGATTATCAAAGTCGTTGCAGATTATTTTTCTGTCAATCAGGAATCAGGTTAATAGTAGTGTTGGGATGAGACACTCAGCTCATGACACGAGGCCATACAGGATACTGGACAACACTCCAATTGAGACTTTTTTAATGCCACACGGACGTTTCGGGCAGCGCCCTTCCTCAGCGTGTTACACAGGTAATGACAAACAAACAATACTCCACAGGTGGGGTTAATTATACACAACCTACACTATTTTTAAAGGAAACTTCAATGACAAAATATGACTGGAAATGTCTGGTCTTTTATTCAATCAAAAGTCACAAAATGAAAAACAAGCACTGTGAAAGGTTTTGCCGCAAACTCAAATTGCTTCTCTCGTGTATAATTAAAGGCTGATTTATGGTTCTGCGGAGGCTCCGCGCAGAGCTTTCGCCGTAGCCTACGTTAAGTGGCCTGGCACTCGTGTGCTGGTGTGTGTGCATCGAGCCAGCATGTGTGTGTGTGTGGGGAGTGGGTGGCAGAGCGAGGGAGAAAGTGAGAGAGTGACGGTGGTTAGCTTCGGAGCGAGTACTGACTCTAGAGTCATTGTGAGAGAAACAAAGTGTCTCTCCTGTGCTTTCTGACCAACGTGGGAAATCTGTAGCAGGAAAAGTTAACCCTGGAGAACCAGGAAATGAGTCGGGGGGGGAAATGCAACGCTACAAAGCCACGGCCGAGAGACATGCGTTGCCGCGACGTGTAGTTACGTTTTTTGAGAGGTGCATGTCAGGCTACGGCGTAGGGTCCGGCGTAGACCCCCCCCGCCCATTTTCCCATTCAAAACGGTGATTTTCGCCGTAAAGCGACTAGTTTGCAGGTATGTATAAAACAGGCTTAACTCTTCAGACCCCGTAATCCACCAGGGAATCCAAAATGCTGCCACACAAACGATTTTAAAGTGGTGGGTAAGGTTGGGTAGCATTCACATTTTTCCCGGTACTTTCCCTCTGTAAAAACAAAAAAAAAATTTCAGTTGTAAAAAATAATTCCAAACCTATTTATCCTTTTTTACTTAGAACATTTTGTTATTTATTTATTTATAACATTTTACATAACACAAAATAAAAATGTATTTCTTACACTGCACTCTTAACTTTTATTCTTGTATTTGTATCTCATTCTATTTTAGCCTGTTTTATTTTCATGACCGTTTTTAACTGCTCTTTAATGTTTAATGTAAAGCACTTTAAATTACCTTGTTGCTGAAACGTGCTATAGAAATAAAGTTGACTTGCCCTACAATATCCGCCTGTCAGTCTGTCACCAGGGCACAGAGAACGCTGTGGTGCCTGTCTGTCTCGGAAGTGAAACGTTAACTGCGCCGCGATCTCGCCATTATATTATATTGCAGCAAACGCTGTCTGCGTGAAGATTTCAAAACTGTAACCACACTTGCGACCGCTTTACCGGCATTGCCATGACTCACTGCGACTTCAACCATTTGCAGAGGCCACGTGGTCTCGCTCCGTCTGCACCGCAGCTCCGCTCTCTGTGAAACATGCTCAGAGGACAAAGAAGCTTTCACTTATGCGCTCTCAGGTAACGACATTTGGCACCAATTGATTTAACGTGAACCGGTCCTCGGTAGTACCGATGTAATTCTGCACTTGTGTACTGATATCACAAGACGTTTTACCTTGATGAGAAATATCGCAAGATGTTTTCACACCTCTAGTTAATAGATCTAATTGAATCAATCTAAGTAAATAATCATCTAAACCAGGGCTACAGACTGACCTTTTTTACTGGGAGCACTGTAGCCTGTAACTAATTACATAATTAATTAAATAAAATTTAGGGGCACAGGCAGAAAATGTAGGGGCGCATGCCTTAAATTGACCTGCAACGCAATATTTCACATTTCCCCGTATTGTAACGGTTTTACTGATAAATACTTTTGGAATTTATACAGAAACTACAACGTGCTGTTTTAAGTTAGTTCACAGTCACATTTTAGTTGAATGGTGCTTAACAAATGCACATTCATGAAAGTATTATTACTGTCAATTATTGCCTCTGCCTCATACAGGCTCTCCCTCCCTCCTCTCGGTCTCTTTTTTGTTTACAGTGAAACAACGATCCTATCTAAGGTGATTTTTCCTTCCATAGAAAGGGGAGTATCTAACTAATGGTGTTTTTCCATTACACGGTACCTGCTCGACTCGCCTCGACTCTACTCGCCTTTTTTTCCCTGGTACCTGCCAACAGGTACTTTTTTTAGTAGCACCTCCGTCCAGGTTCCAAGCGAGCTGAGACGATACCAAAAGGTGACGTGAAAACCTGCAGACTACTGACTGGTCGGAGAGAATCGTCACTAATCACTGCGTCATCATTGCTAGCGACAGACGGCGGTGTCCTCAACAAACCCGCCGTTTTTAAATAGTTTAGCCAGCGGCGTTTTGCAGCCTCCAGCTTCTTTTGAAACAAAATGTAGTCTTCTGGCTGTGGCAACAAAAACACACCTTCGACGTTCTGTGTCGCGTTAGGTCACGGCAGTTTCCTGCGGCGTCACTATGACGACCAGCCACGCTCGCCTCACACATGAGGCGGTACTAAATCTGCAAATGAAAATGGAGGATGGGGCACCGCCAAGGGGGTAAGCTTCGCTTCTGAACGCGAACCTCCGATGGCGCCATTTTGTTGCTACAAAGGTATCACCTCTTGTTAGCATTCCACTGATTTTTTTTTTACGTCACTTGACTGCGAATAACTTTACATCTGAAGCGTTTAAAGACTCTATTTTTCCATTGTTTAATTCTAAAGAAACACGACAATGTATAAAAGGCTCCATTACCTTGTACCTCACGTTATGGCTCCGTAGCAGACGTTTTTGTAAAAATACGCTAACGATTGTGTCATAACTAAGTGACTTACTGTCGCACAGTAGAGGAATTACCGTTATAGTACAGGAGAAGCTCGCAGGCAGTTTCGACTTTACATTAGCTGTTTAGGTTTAATTACGAATGTTAACTAGCATGTTAGTTAGCAATAATTAGCCTGTGCCTATGTTATCTCCTTACATATACCTACACTCTCCGTCTCTGTAAGATTGGAAATGATTGAGATTTCTCTTGGCACAGCTACCAGAAGACTTACAACTTTCAGACACGTTGCTCACGTCACATTTACGTTGTCTCTGTCAGTTGGAGGCTGCGCAGTAAAGGAAGAGATCACCGGAAAAGTGCTTCTAATAGCCTTCACTGGTCTCCGTCCAGAGCAACGGGGTCTATTGGTCCATTAATATATATGTCAATGGGCACCGTGGCTGAGTTGCGTCGAGCCGAGCCGAGTAGAGTCGAGCAGGTACCATGTAATGGAAAAACCCCATAAGTATCTAATACCCTGTGTGGAAAAGAGAGTGATGAGGGAGCCCGAGAGAGATGAGCTCACCACACTCACACAAACACTATTTGTTTTCACGAGGTAAACGGTTATATATTTAGCAGCCTAAATATGGATTTTTTAATTTTTTTTATTTCAAAGAAGTGGTCTCCGCTCTCTGCCGTCTCTACCTCTCTCACCCGGGGAGCGGTACCGCAGCATGTGACAAATGTTGGAGCTGACATTAGTGAATAAATCAGTGAAAGCATGGGGATTTAAGTGATATCCCACAGTTGTGGTGTTGAAATAAAATCTTGTCCTTTTGGTCTGAGACCGAGACGACACAGAGTAAAAATGCGGTCGATTTTGTGATACGACACTGCCGAGGTCTATCAACACAGCTCCGCCGACCGGACCGAAGTGACGCAAGCCGGGTTAAGACCATAGACTATAATAGTCTATAAGACCGTAAGCAAAGTGGGATGAAGAGAGGATGGCTAACGTTAGGCTAAGGCTAACTCCTTATCGGCTATTACTTGGCAGCATTTTCCTCGCCAATGTACGGTCTTTAGCAAACAAAAAGTATGATCTTCTGCTGCGGATCACCATTCGTAAATGTATTATGGACTGCAACATCATGATTACAGACATGGTAACAACAGCGCTGTGCAACCGCATGTGCGGACGATGAGTGTGACCAGAGAATGTCTAATAAGGGGAGGACTTATTGCAGTTCCACGTATGACGTTATTGTCCATGACAATAACGAGAGACAAATTTAGCCGTCTAGCTCCATAGAGTCCCATTCATTTTGCACCCGCCCGCGATCACCCCCAGTGTATCTCTGGTGGAACTGCAACCAAATTAGGTACAATGGGGCTTAATAGGGAGTGAACAGGCTCTCCGTAGACGGGCTCTGGTGTGACACTACCAAGGCGAGACACACGAGTGTAGATGCAATACACACGCAGTTGCGTAATCACCAACGGACCCTCCCCCTCTCACACACGTTGGCCAACTCTGGCAACTCTCTCCTCAACTCTCTCCTCCTTTTCAACATGAAATTTAAAAAAAAGTCATCAAATTTGCAGGTCGCACTGTCTCAAAAAAATGGTCGCAAAATGCAACGTTATGCAAACCCAGTCTAATATGTTTTGGTACTGATTTATTGCTATTCATCAGTGGAATATGCAAAACACATTACATCGTATCGCATCACACCAGTCATTAAACCTTGACAGCATTACAGTAATTGCATGTGAGATGTTTTGAATAGCATATGACATGCTTTCTAATTGCTGCAAATGTTTCACTTGGCATACTCTGCTATTGTAGCTTCTTGTTCCTGCATATTCCTTATGCATTAGAGTTGCCTGCTAAGAGTTGGACATCTGTCTATGAACTTAAGTATTCCTGTTGAATGCAGCAAATATGGACGCAATCCTTGGTTTGAGACAGCGCAGCAGAAATTCTTGAACTCAATTTACAGAGGCTCCTGGGGCTCTGGCCTAGTGTGGTGATGTGTTTGAAAGTCAGAGAGAGTAAGAGAGGACAGTCAGAGAGAGAGAGAGAGAGAGAGAGAGAGAGAGAGAGAGAGAGAGAGAGAGAGAGAGAGGCAGAAAACCCTTATATAGCTGAACTGGGAGTGATGGGGGTATACTGTGAAAAGTGCAGTGATGTGGGAAGGACAACATCAGAAACAGAAACATGTAAACAAAAGAGTGGGAAAGTGTGTGTATGTGGGAGCGTGTGTAGCTCCCTTTAAAAGTGGAAAACTTGTCTGTCCTCGCCTGCTTACACAGGTAATTTGTAGGCAGAATAACATGCATACTGAAGATCCAATCACAAGGCAGACTTGACAGTGAGAAGACAGCCGATCAGTGAGGGCTGCCAGGAGCTGACACATTACACGGCCACACACACGCGCACGCACGCGCACACACACACAAAGAAAGAAAACAATTTAAAACTGAGCAAAAGGAAGGCGATAAACAGCGAGCATGTGGGTGCAAACTGTCAAAAAAGGGAGAGAAAGAGTGAGACAGACAGACAGACAGATGGAAAGAGAGAAGGGGGCCCTATCATTCGGTTTTACACCCTACAGGATGAACAGGGCCTCTGTGCTCCTTCTCTGTTCAAACACACCTCATGGCTGTCTGCTCCCTGCAACAACAACACACACACACACACACACACACACACACACACACACACACACACACACACACACACACACACACACACACACACACACACACACACACACACACACACACACACACACTGACAGTGGGCACAATAATCCTGTTGAGAGGCATCGATAGGGGGGCTGAAAGTAAAGAGAGTGAGATAGAGAAAAAGATTTGCAACACGCATACACCACACATAAATACATACAAACAGCAGTCTGGCTATCTTGCCAACTTGACAGCCTGGGATGAGTCTACTCTCTGCTGTCCTTAATTCATCATTCATCTGTCCAATCTGGTCAGACTCTACACCCAAATATGCACACGACTACACACACAAACTCACTAGTTTGGTCAAGGGCGGACCAGTGGTATTGTTTCACAGGGGAAGCAGGGTGGTGATAACGGATCTCCATGCTTATCTGATTGCTCACACACACCCACGCAGAAACACACACAGTCAAACAAGCATGTACGCACATGCACACTTTCACCATCCTTTCCCATCAGCTGTTATGCATGACCTCGACCACACACAGACTAACAGGTTGGTGTTGCAGAGCAAGGAAGTCCCAACACCACACAAACACATTTGTAATCTGGCCAACATAATTACATCCAATCTGCAGAGCACTGTGGGGCTAGCTGAGATATCGTGGGGTATTTTTGGGTGTGTGACATGCTCACAGCTTCACAAGGTGACAGCTTACATTACCGAATTGATATTTCTGTCCATGTGCACTGTGTACAGTATGGGTAAATGCATATGTGTATACTTTATTTTGCCTCTGTGGTAAAAGCTACCTCAGCATAAGAGGGGCCATCTTGAAACTGAGGCGCTTTTATAACACCAAAGCTAAACAAGCACGCACACACAAGCATACTAGAACAGTCTGCAGTGCTTGGCCAAAAACTGGGCCCATAAATGTCCAAGTCACTTTTTCCATACTCAGCAAATCCTGTATAGAAATGCTACAGAGGGAGGGAGAGTAAATAACCATGGAGAGAGTATTGATGTTAAAAAAAAGAGCAGAAAGGGAGAAGAGGGACAGAATATAAAACTTAACTTAAAAGCCAAGGAGCCTTAAGCAATTAGCAATGACATCATGTTGACACACACACACACACACACATCTGGATGAAGAGCAAGCCAGCAGGGCGAGGGAGGGATGCAGTGACTGAAAAGGAGAGGATGACTGTGCACCATTTCAACTCTGGTGGTACAATCAGTGACATGTTCATTCTTGTGGTTCACACTTATACTATTAACAAACCAATGCCACAGTGTAAACCTTATAAGATCACCACAATTGATGCCTAAAATATTCAGTACTGAATGGCGGTTTACCATCAAAGTTTGTACACAAAATAGTAAAATGACATGACCCTAGGTTCTGTTCATTATGCTATGCATAAGTATGCTTTATGAACACACCTCCTAATTGTACACATAAGAAAGCACATGTGTCAGTGCAAATGTGATGCAAAAACAAATGCACGAGATCCAGCGTCACCAGGAGGGAAAGGCAGAGAGACAAGGAGGGAGAGAAGCCTCAGTGGTGCACTCCAAAAACAGCAGACAGGTCCTTTGCTAATTCATGTTATTGTCAACAACTTCAGTGTTCCTTCTCCCTCCACAGAAACCCACGTATACTACATAAACTGTTTCACAAGATCTTAAATTCCTACTACTCAACAACATATCCAGTCCTTGTGAAAGTTAATCAGTTAACCACCAGAAGTGAACGGTTTTGAAAGGAAAAGTCAACAATAATTCTTCCTTTACCTCTTCATGCACAATCAGAACATATCTGAACACTATCTCTGCCCTCCCTACCTCCCAACAGGAACGTTATTCACATCATTTTCTAGATTTCTTAAATCACATTACATAAACAAGCCATTAAGTGGCTCCATTTTTTTATAAGACAAACAAGTGTATTATCTTAAGAGCCTGGCAGAAACTACCAGAGCAAGGCATGGAAACGATTAGCTAGCTGCGTCCAGCCAGCACTACGCACCAACACAAGCCTTCAGCCTCCCTCTGAGGGGAGCTGCATGGCCTATAGCCCCGGACTATTCCACGAAATGTACGCAAGTTAAGAGAATACCCTCCTTTATGCTTGTTTGTGCTACAATGAACCCCTTTATTACTTAAATTGTTGCTCAGCAGAGACCTACATGGGACCAGACACAGGATACAGCCCTGAGTCGGGAGCATCTCTGAATGGGAACCAAAGGATAGGATCAACTGACCTGTCAGGCCTCAGGTGCTGAAACAATTAGTCAACTTATCAGTGAAGACTGATAACGAACGGAAAACTATTTTGTTGATTGATTAAAAGGTTTAAAGTTATTGATGAAGCAAAGCAGCCAAACATTTTCTTATTCTAGCTTGTCATATTTTAAGGGATTTAAAGATTGTTACTGTTTTATAAACGTGAAATTGAAGTATCTTTTTGGGTGTTGGTCTGTTAACCAATTTTACTATTTTCTGACTTGTTAAACATTAGCTAATGAGTAAAACACTAAAATTCAACTTACTGCTGGAGATGGAATGGTAAGGTCATCTCAGTTTATCTTTTGAGAAATGTAGACATATGATATGAAATTAACATCTTATAGCCTTGTAAGAAGTACCAAACTAATTAGTTACTGTTTTGAAGCGTTTAATTAGCTAGCTAGCTAATTAAACGCTTTCCTTTTGTCTGGTGGTTGGTTAACTTCTGTCTGATAAATGGCCGATTAGTTAGTCAGTTTACCAACCACTTACCTGCTGATAGGCACTCTAGCTAGCTACATAATGAGAGCACAAGTTGTACATGTCCAAGCGTTTTCCCCATTAAAGCCCCAGCATTAGCAGTCGAGTTGGAGTAAGCTAACCTTGTACTAGCGGTGGTCAACGGCTGGTTGCTCGCGACAACGTTCTGTCTGTTCTCATATACAGACGTTCTATTCCCTGACGCTACGTGAGAACTCATTCCACGGGCATCACAGCCACAATAAACCCAAAGGAACACACGCGACGCGGGGTCTCATAAATGCCCCCATCTGCCGCCGCAGCCTCCCGGCTCTCCTCTCCCCCACCACCCAACCATCCCGACTTGTTCGCAGCACAGCAGCGGGCCCCTCAGATGCCAAAGCAATGCGTCGCATCGAAGAATTATGGAAAGTTAACTTACGTTACCGCTCAAATTCACGGCTGAAGACAACTGTAACGGCTACAACTCCCCGTATTCAAGCGAAAAATCACGGCATACAACAATCACTCACCTCCTCTCCAGTGTGTTCGCGTCCTCCTCGCTGGGCTCCTGTCTATTTTCTCCTCCCCTCTGTTTTCCCTCAGCTCGTTCCTTTCCTCCTCCCTCCCAGATGCCGCTGTTCTCCAACAGAGGGAACCGGGGGACGCTGATCCGGAAGCTAACGCTCCTCTTTACTGCCTGCTGCCTAACCATGCTAGTACTACTTTATCTTTATCTTTATATACTGTCTGTGACTTTATCCTAGTGTAGTGGCGCTGCTAATATGACTACTTTAATATAACTAACTAAAGAAAAGGTCACTGTAGCCTACTGAAGGACATTTGCAAACTTGATGTGTTTATATGCTTTGGGAAGTTTTTCCACAAGAAAATGAACAAGATCGTCTAGAACAATGATTCTAAAAGTGGGGTCCAGAAAAGTTAATAAAATCATTGTTAAAAAAGAACAGCGGGGTACTGTAGGCCTATAGCAACAATAAGACATTAATCAAGTAGAAACGTAGTAGGCCTGCTTGCTATTACACATGAGGGTATGGTAGTAATTGTACAGTTACTATCTGCCATAAGATGAGTTGGATAATGTTGTTGTAGTACATTTTAGTGTTATTTTAACAAAATATGGTTCACTCAATAACTGCATTATTTGAAAAGTCAAAAACAATCAACATAGTCAAATGGCTGAATTGAAATGTCACATTCGCACTGGGTGTTTATAAAAACTACATCACACCATCAATATGAATGCCATCACTTACAAACTCCAAGTGCTTCTATCAAATAGCAATATAGCAAATATCAGCCTACAAATAAACATTACCAGTTTTTAATGATTGTTATGAACCAATGTCCTACCTATTAATACAAATTGCAAGAGCATTCAGCATTGGTAATACATTTACAGATTATAAAGCAACATTCATATTAGATTTTTTTAGATAACTACAAAATGAAAAATACGAAGGCACCACACTGGCAGCATTGGGTAGAATGCAGTGGCTTCAGAAATGTAGTGACAAGGAACAACTCAAATAGCTTTTGGTCTGAAATGAGCACCCTCTATTGTTTGGTGAAATTAAATTCAGCAGGATTTTCATAAAAAAAAAGTGTAGGGCCTAAAGGAATTACTGTGTATATTGTATCTCCCTTGCATAAAGAGGCACCTATAACCATAGATATAGAACACTTGTTCTATATCTATGCCTATAACAATAACAACTTTATACTTGTTTGGTCTAACTTGGTAGTATTCAGGTCTCAAGGTTCATTGTGTGCATTTATGGTAAATATTGTTTGTGAAAGAAGAAAAATGCATTTGTCCTGTCCTCTCCTTGCTGAAAACAGACTTGCATCAAATATCATCAGGCCACAGTCCCAGAACACTTTATTGGTGAATAGCATTTTATTATTGTCCATTCTGGAGTTGTATAAGTAAGTAATTTGATTACCTTTGAGCTACTTTCAAGTAAAAATGAATGGGAAGCAATTTGGCCTGGGAGGTAGGAAGGGGATTAAACAAATTGTAAGCCACTTTGGTTTGAAAAAAATAATTGGCAATGTCATATACATGATTTGTAGTTTATGAAGTGCAAAGCCACAAAGTAGGAATTACAGTTTAATTTGCTGAAATCTGAATTAGCAGAGGACTGCAGGCAGTGACATCTAGTTGGGTGTATGTGCAAGGTGGAGCATTAACAAGACACAAGCAGCCACCATGTGCATAAAAAACACATGACAGATTAGTCAAAACATTGAGTGAAATGTCATAGAATTGGGTAGAGACGTGTGCCTTCCTTACGATGAATCCTATTGACTTTGGTGACCTCTTGACTTTTCCTCTAGCGCTATCCAGCGGTTCAAATTTACACTTATTTCAGCTTATGACATGGATACCACTGAAACGACCACATTTCTCTGAGCTGTACTTTAATTATTGCTTAACCATGCCAATATAATTTTACATTACAGCCCCACGGGGCCAATAACATTCATGAAGACTGTGTTAGACTTATTTTATTTCTGATGCAAATAGTTGCCCACTGACTATGACTACCGATTTATACTCACACAGTATAGGGTAGTACAGTACAGTCTAATAAAATGATGACATCTGGTGGTTAGACTTATTATTACTGATGTATAAACAAGTCAAGTGTTCTATAGGTTGTAAACTATAGAAATAAATAAAGAATGTGGATATACATGGACTAGATGACTTTGTACAGTTTGTGCATGTATACATGTCTATATACTGTATATACAGCATGTAGGATTTATGTTGACAGTGACAGATGATACAGTACAGGCCAAAAGTTTGGACACACCTCATTCAATGCGTTTCCTTTATTTTCATGACTATTTACATTGTAGATTCTCACTGAAGGCATCAAAACTATGAATGAACACATGTGGAATGATGTACTTAACAAAAAAGTGTGAAATAACTGAAAACATGTCTTATATTCTAGTTTCTTCAAAGTAGCCACCCTTTGCTCTGATTACTGCTTTGCACACTCTTGGCATTCTCTTGATGAGCTTCAAGAGGTAGTTACCTGAAATGGTTTTCCAACAGTCTTGAAGGAGTTCCCAGAGATGCTTAGCACTTGTTGGCCCTTTTGCCTTCACTCTGCGGTCCAGCTCACCCCAACCATCTCGATTGGGTTCAAGTCCGGTGACTGTGGAGGCCAGGTCATCTGGCGCAGCGCTCCATCACTCTCCTTCTTGGTCAAATAGCCCTTACACAGCCTGGAGGTGTGTTTGGGGTCATTGTCCTGTTGAAAAATAAATGATGGTCCAACTAAACGCAAACCGGATGGGATGGCATGTCGCTGCAGGATGCTGTCACAGCAGTGTCACCAGCAAAGCACCCCCACACCATTGCACCTCTTCCTCCATGATTCACGGTGGGAACCAGGCATGTAATCCATCCGTTCACCTTTCCTGCGTCGCACAAAGACATGGCGGTTGGAACCAAAGATCTCAAATTTGGACTCATCAGACCAAAGCACAGATTTCCACTGGTCTAATGTCCATTCCTTGTGTTTCTTGGCCCAAACAAATCTCTTCTGCTTGTTGCCTCTCCTTAGCAGTGGTTTCCTAGCAGCTACTTGACCATGAAGGCCTGATTTGCGCAGTCTCCTCTTAACAGTTGTTCTAGAGATGTGTCTGCTGCTAGAACTCTGTGTGGCATTCATCTGGTCTCTAATCTGAGCTGCTGTTAACTTGCGATTTCTGAGGCCGGTGACTCGGATGAACTTATCTTCAGCAGCAGAGGTGACTCTTGGTCTTCCTTTCCTGGGGCGGTCCTCATGTTTCGTTGTAGCGCTTGATGGTTTTTGCGACTGCACTTGGGGACACATTCAAAGTTTTACGCAATTTTCTGGACTGACTGACCTTCATTTGTTAAAGTAAAGATGGCCATTCGTTTCTCTTTACTTAGCTGATTGGTTCTTTCCATAATATGAATTCTAACAGTTGTCCAATAGGGCTGTCGGCTGTGTATCAACCTGACTTCTGCACAACACAACTGATGGTCCCAACCCCATTAATAAGGGAAAAAATTCCACTAATTAACCCTGACAAAGCACACCTGTGAAGTGAAAACCATTTCAGGTGACTACCTCATGAAGCTCATTGAGAGAACACCAAGGGTTTGCAGCGCTATCAAAAAAGCAAAAGGTGGCTACTTTGAGGACTCTAAAGTATAAGACATGTTTTCAGTTATTTCACACTTTTTTGTTAAGTACATAATTCCATATGTGTTCATTCATAGTTTTGATGCCTTCAGTGAGAATATACAATGTAAATAGTCATGAAAATAAAGAAAACGCATTGAATGAGAAGGTGTGTCCAAACTTTTGGCCTGTACTGTATGTACATAGAAAAACATTGGTGCATTAAAAACTGTATAATTATAATCTAAAATGGGAGCTGTGGATATTACAGGGTTATTGACAGTGTATGACTGATTTAACTGTTCATCAGAGTGTGGGAAGAAACTGTTCTTGTGTCTGTGTTTTGGCATACAGTGCTCTGTAGCGCCTACCAGAGGGGAGAAGTTTGAACTGGTTTTGTACCAGGGTGTGAATGGTCTGCAGTGATGTTACCTGCTCATTTCCTGACTCAGGAGATGTAAGTCCTGAATGGAGGGCAGGCTCTGCAGTCCTGACCTGTCTGTTCCTGTCCTGTTTGGTGGCTGATCCAAACCACACAATGATGGACATGCAGAGAACAGACTGGTTTATTGCAGTGTAGAAGAATCAGCAGCTCATGAGGCAGGTTTAAATTCTTGAGCTGGCGCAGGAAGTACATCCTCTTAGAGCTAAGCAAAGATTAGTCGATTAGTTTAGCTATTAAATTAATCGCCAACTATTTTGATAATCAGATTGAGTTATTTTTTTATGAAAAAAGCAAAACATTATCTGATTCCAGCTTTTTAAATGTGAATATTTTCTGGTTTCTTTACTCCTCTGTGACAGTAAACGGAATACCTTTGAGTTTTGGACAAAACAAGACATTTGAGGATGTCATCTTGGGCTTTGGAAAACACTGATTGACATTTTTCACCATTTCTGACATTTTATAGACCAAACAACTGATCGATTAATCAAGAAGATTAATGGACTATGAAAATAACAGTTAGTTGCGGATCTACAATCACTGCTGGGCCTTTTTCCTGATGGTGTCAATATTGTGCGTTAGGTCCTGGGAGATTGAGGATCCCAGAAATCTGATGGAATCCACAGTGTTGTCCACTCTCATCTCCACAGTTTCAGCTTTTAAATGTGTAGCTTTTCTTTGCTACTAAAATCTCCTTTGTCAGTGTGTTTCTGGCCTGGTTGTACAGGATTCTGTCCCCACTTCTGTAGACCTTCTCCTTGGTCTGAGTATAGTATAGGTCTACATGTGCAGGCCTATAAGTTTAATTATCCAAACGTTTAACTTCACAACGAATACATCTCCATAAATATATTGTGTAATACTGAATATTGCAACTTTATACACGCGCTGGAAATTCATGTACAGTGTAGGCTACACAAACCCTAAAAAGAGATGCTGTTTCCGCCTCTCTCCTTCAACTCCAATCCGCCTGGCGACGCTGTGCTTGCATCGTCACCGGTTGTTAACCAATCATCGATCAGTAACCAGCAGTTTGAAAAGGAAGCGGGTCCAGCAGTCAGCGGAGCGGGTACATTCGGGAAAAACAAATAATGAACGACATACAAACAATATAATAGACTATCAATCATGGAAATGGGTTAAAACAGCTAATTAAATGGAGTTCCGATAAGTTTCGTCGATCACTGTTGATAAGCTGTTGATAAGGGCGTTGATGTAATTAGCACAGTTTGCAAAAGGTTGAGCTAGGCTAACTTGACTGGCGGATGTTAATGCTGGTGGTCTATTGAATTTGTAACGTTAACGTTAGATGCTTTTAAGCAAGCCTTTACCCGTTGATATAAAATACGTGTGGCACGGTTACATCTGTGATTTTAAACATGAAGCCATTAAAGCCGTTATTTTTGAAGACCTACGGTAAGGAGAGGCGAAAGCTGTCCGCCTGGATCTCACCGGAAAACCGCAAGCAGGCCTTCGACAGCACACCCTCAACAGACGGTGATATGTCCGTCTTTGAACCCGCAGAACCTCTGATGATAAGGTATGTCAAGGCGAGAGTCACTTTAGTCGTCTGGCTCAACGGATGCACATTGCTGGGTTAAAGCCTGGGACTCAGGCAGCACAAATGACAAACAGCAGAGCGCCCAGGGGCGATTCTAGGATCAGACCTTTAGGGGGGCTCAGCCCCTAATGAGAATGTGACATGGATACAGTGCCTTGCAAAAGTGTTCACACACCCCCCCCCCCCCACCCACCTTTTTCTTTGAACCTGTAATTATTTGCCATCTGTCACTAACACAGACAAGTTTGCAAACTCTAACTTGAAGTACTAAAAATGATTTTAGATTTTAAATCATTTTTTTAGGGGGGCTGAGATGAAATTTAGGGGGGCTTGAGCCCCCTAAAAAGGGTCTCAAATCGCCACTGCTGGCGCCTATCTCCAAGAGTGTATGGCTGCAGCCCCGCCCCGTAGGGTTGTTATTGTTGGGGAGACACTCTAGGTGAAATATTGGAACTAATAGATATCACCATGAAACTTCCCCACTTGATTACTTAAATTAAAACAATTCGTTTTTGTATTGCAAGTGTTATGATATTTTTGTGTTTAAATAATGTCATGTAAATGAGGCGTTATCTAATGCTAACTTTTGGTGAATTTAGGAGAAATCTTTTTTTTTCTGCCTTTTATTTTGATAGGACAGCTGAAGACATGAAAGGCAAGCAGTTAAAGAGTGTGCTAAGAAATCATTCTGTTTTTGATAATGTACTTAAATTGGCAATTGACAAACTCCATTTCTCTAGAGACTGAAGCTGTAGCTGCAGCATGTTGATTGACATGTTTTAATTATGACATAAGACATGTTCAAGGAGTTCAGATAGAGCCTGTATCAGCGCCATATTTAGTTCAATGTGTCACTATTTTTGGTAGCCTACTGTACTTAAATGGCCAGTATGTACTTTATTTGCTTTATTCATTGAAGCCTCTATGTTTACAGGCTTGTGGTGATGCTCAATATTGCTATAGGTGCCAAAAAAAATCTGTTTGGTACCGCCAATTTGTTTTGTTTTGTCATGGTTCATGTGTGCAATAAACATTATACTTTGTGGAAAAAAAAATCGTGGCAGAGAATCGTGATATCAATTCAAAGCTAAAAAATCGTGATTCATATTTTCCCCCGAATCGTGCAGGCCTAGTATGTACACAGTTTGTAGACACAGAGAAATACATAACAAACAATACCACCCTGTAGAATTGGCATACATAAATAATACCCAAGATTACCTATTCTAGGCCAATTATCGTTTTTAAATCTTTTCCCGACCTATGCCTACTTGCTCTCACATTCGATATCGTATCCTTACTGCCCCGAACGTGTTCATCCTTTTTTTTTTTTTCATTTCGTGCAGACCGAGGAAGACTAGTGTTGCTAGTCGTAGAGCGGGGCGTCCTGCCAAGAAAAAGGCCATGCTATGTCTGGCTGAGAAGAGCAGCAGCAGTGATGAGGAGACTTCCCCCCCTCCTTCCTGTCCTCGGCCTGCCCAGCAGAGCAAGACAACCAGGTCTCTGAAAAAAAATGCAGCTGTCAATTTTGATGAGATGTTATTATTTCATTAATGTGTTTTGTAATAAGTAAACCGTTAATTACGTTAACCACTTATAGATTATTAACATAACAAATATGGATGGCGTTCCCAGTCAGATTTCATTACACTACAAGGTTTTATAATATTGTGTGATAAACTTTTTGTCCTCCACAGCAGAGATTTAATGTCTTAACATTTTTTTTCCCCTAACCTGCATGCTAATGCCCCATGTTCTACCTTGCTCATTGGTTGGTTTTATATATTTTCTTTATCATAATGGCGAAGAAGACTAGCGATAAAGCAGTCCACCCTGCCAAGAGAAAAGCCATGTTGATATTGTATCCTTACTGCCCTTAACATGTTCATCCGTTTTTCATGTCGCAGAGAGAAGAGGACTGGTGTTGCTAGGCGTAGAGCGGGGCGTCCTGCCAAGAAAAAGGCCATCTTATGTCTGACAGACACCAGCATTGATGAGGAGAACATCTCTCCCTTCCGTCCTCAGCCCGCTCAGCAGAGCAAGACATCCAGGTCTGTGCACAAACGGGCACGACACGTTGTGAATGATTTTTTTGTTGTTGTTAGGACAGCAGTGTCTGCAAGGATACATTTGACAATGCTGGCATTAACAGAGGACTTGTGCATTCAAGCAGATCCAACTGTTTTCAACAGTTCCTAAAATACCCACCACTCATTGTGAATGCTGCACTTTGAGATCTCAGATCTAGGGCTGCTTGTTAAAGCAACACTATGTAACTTTTAGCTGCAGCTGTAGTTCCAATGAGACAACGTAGACAATGTAGGGGGACCGAAGCGGGAAAAGTTACATAGTGTTGCTTTAAAATGAATATCAAAAGTCAAAACTAACAAATACCCGTCAGCGGTTACCAGAGCCCAACATGATGACTTCAAATTCATTTTGTCACTTTATTAATTAGCTGAAGAGTGCCTGCTATCTGAGGCAGTGTTCAGACCGACTTTGGCTCTGCATAAAAACAACACAGCCCTTTGAGCCCGTCCGGCAGCACAGCAGGCGGCGCCGACGCAGAGGACAGCTGCAAAAAACGCAGGGTCGACCTGCGAAAAAAGGTTTAACTGGGCAATGCAACATCATCAGGCAGGGTGCTGCAATGGCCAATTAGGTATGTGTAAGTGCACATTCCTGGTGGATTGCTTTGGAACTTGAACGGTATTTCTACTGTTTACCTTGCAATCATTGCAACAAAAGAGAAAACTGTTGCCGCCGTGATGACTTTCCAGTTTTCCTTTCAGCCTGAACACCCACTAAATGTCCTCAGTGATAGCTGTAATCTTGAGCTTTCTCTCTTCTCTTTCTCAGTGATCATCTTCCTTCTGCGGGCCGCTTTGTAACCCGCCGCAGACATGCTGCTGCCACCAAACCCCAACTCCCTAAATCAACGTTCGGTATGCTCGACTCTTCAGATGACTTCACTTCTGGAGCCCTTGCTTCCAGGAGGATTCTTCGGGCGAGGAGGGCCCCCCCAACATATGTGGTATCGAGTGCAGAGAACTCGATGAATGCAGCAGGGACTGCCGGCTCTGCCGTCAACCCCTTCCGAGAGATATCCCTCAATGAGTTGACCGATCACAGCCTCGGACCCTGCCCCAGGAAACCCATCTTTAGCTCCACGCCCTCAGCGGGCTCCTCCAGCAAACGGCCACGCCTTAAACCCTTATCTATAAATGATCAATCTTCCGCCCCACTATCCATGTCGGTGAGTTGTATAGGCGTCTTGAGCACATTCCAAGAAGACGTGGATTCACCAGGGCAGCGCGTCTCCGCATCCCGTTCTGCACCACCCAAAGGACACCATTCAGGGGAGAAGCTGCAGTCGAGCCTTGGTCAGCAAGAACCAGACCTGCATCACAATGAAGAACCTTCTGGTGTTTTGTTCATGGAGCCCAGGAGCACTAACAAGAGAAGGAGCTGTAGTGTGGAAGCCAAACGCTATAGTGAAGACCCCAAAACCAAGAATGCTGGGGAATTACCAAGTCTGAATCTGCTCTCTAGCAACGACAGCGAAAGCAGAAGTCATTTTGTGTCAGCAGCCGGAGGATCAGGGTGGCTGACAGAGCCTCTAAAGGAGAAATGTTTGACCGAGCACTGCTCCGTGCAGCTAGAAAGATTGGACAGCATCGTTGTTTCTCAGCTATGCAGTCAAACAACCTTCTCATCCTGTTTGGGAAGTTCAAGCTCAGCCCACAGCCGGCAAACAAGTGAACATCCACTGTCTGTGGACAGGTGTCAAACTTTTGACCTTTTACATTCTTCAGGATCATCGTTTCATCTTAATTTATCTGTGACGAACATTAAATCCAGTGATTATATACAGTCAGTAAACAGTATTGAATCTTCTGAACATGCAGCTTCAGTAACTGGCAGTCAAAGCACTAACAATTCATCATCAGCTGAACACTCATCCACACAGGAATCCATTGCGCAGCCAGAGTCATTACTCTATGCTGAATCTACCTACCACAAAGACAGCAGCGGTGAGTTTATCATGGGCACACAACTATCAGCCAACAGCTCTGTGCAAACACCGTTTGCTGTTGCATTAAAGGACAAAAGTCTAACTAAGAAATGCACAGTTCAGCTAAAAAAAATGGCTTTGTCACCACAGAATTCAGACCCAAACAAGTCTGACAATGACCACACACATAACATTGAGGACCCAGAAAATCTCACATCTCACAGTCCGGTACCTCAGACACAGTCTAAAGACTCAGAAACAGAAGAAAAGGCAGCGTTGCTCACGACGACGCTAAAGGAGAAATGTATAACTGACAAAGTCATTGTTGGGGTAAAGAGAGTAACATTAACACAACTAAAAGATATTCTGCAGCTCAAAGACACAACATGTGACGACCAGACAAAGAATAACCATCAGTCTGAGAGTGGCACCTATCCCTGTAATGAAGTAACTTCTGCCATGAAAGTCAATAAGAAAAAGAGGGTCTCAACTAGCTCTGAAGACAAGATTGCTTCAGACAAAGAAGAAGTTGTGAAGAACTCTTCCAACATTTCCCACAAAGGAAAAAAGACCTATCTGGCTCCGAAAGAAAAGAAAAGGAAGAGCACGTCCACGGACCGGCCTGGAACAACCAGGAAGGCATGCATAAGCGGTCTGAGCGTGAGTCGCTGGAAAAACAAAGGCAGTGCTAGCACACACGGGTTCAGGAGCAGGACTGCACAGACGGGCGGTAACAAGGCTGTGGACTGCAGCATCGACGAGCTGATGTCCACACAACACAAACCGCCACGGGTGAGAACAATATTCACACAAACGCACAGCACAGTACTGCTGAAACATCATGTTTATTCGCTGAATGTCTATCGACTGATATAGTGATTGACAGCAGTAATTATTGGTTAACCCTTGTCAGACAAAATAAGCAATGTGAAGACCGTATTTTGGGCTGTCAGAACTAGCGATGAACCTTTCAACTAAATTAGTTAAAAGGTGAAAAGTATTGGTCAGCTGTAGCCCTTTTCAACCAGTTCAGTTTATGTATAGTGTCAAATCATAACCAGTTATTTCAAGACACTTTAGAGTAGGTCTAGACCACACTATAATTTACAAAGTCCCAACAATTCCAGTAATTCCCCCAAGAGCAAGCATTCAGTGGCGAGGAAAAACTCCCTTTTAGGCAGAAACCTCGGGTGGTGAGGGAAACTTCCTTTTTAGGGAGAATCCTCGGACAGACCCAGGCTCTTGTTAGGCGGTGTCTGACGGTGCCGGTTGGGGGTGTGATGAACAGTGGCAATTATAGTCACAACTGATGAAAGCCCTTGCATTTGCAGTATTACGAACTGGGTGTCGGGCGGCATTCCCGGGAAAACTCACAAGCGGTTTGGATCGGAGATCCCAAAACAAACCTGCAACGATTACTGCTTATTGTCAAAAGCCTCTTTCCGACCAAGTAGTTACAGGAACGTAGTTAAACAGTTCTACTAACTACTCTTCCCCCAAAACCGGTTTTGCCAAGATAGAAGAGCAGAGCGCAACAGGCAAACGAAACAACGGGTAAGTTTAACTAGCATTACCAATTAGCTGGTTGAATGTGTGATGTTTGTCTTATGAGTTAGCATACGTAGGCGAATTGCAACAGAAGAATATGTACTGTTTGTGTTTCAGACGTTGCTAGGTCACTAAGGGTTCCTATGCGGAAAAGGAAAATAACCCTGCCCTGAAGTAGGAGCTGAAAGAGTTACAGGAACTGCGGTCAGAGGAACTTAATAATCCCCAAATTGGTCCGGTCGGAACACAAGAAAAAAAGGAGTTCTAGGAACGTTATGTTCTAGGAACTGCAAAAATCCCTCCGGTCGGAACAGATCTTCAAGATTGTAACTTTGACAGTGTGCTTGTCAAGAAAAAAATCAGTCGGGCAGGTGGCACTGAAGTCTTTCGATACCTGAATGCATGCAGGGTCCCTATTACTAATGTTTTCAAGTGGTGGTATTTTTTATATATTTCTGGCAAAGATGACATTTAGCATCCCTTTCATGTGGCTTCCTGCAGGCTTTATGATACAAGAACATATTTAAACATCACCTGATTTGTCAAATATGTATTATTATTATCTGAGACAATAAAAATAGTTTAAAGTCAACTGCAAAGTTTTTTTTTGTTTTTTTTTTGTACATGTAGAGAGCCCGGCATGTTGAATTAATATTTGGGCTGGTCATGAAATAGCAGTGATTTAACATACCAGCATTTCATGTGATGCTACTTGATGCCATATTCAAGGTTCTAATGAAGGTTTTGTTCATTCAAATGACAAAAGTGAAGAAAAACGACTTCCAGTGTATCTTCAGTGCTATCCACCCTTGGGAACAGTTTTGGTTTGTTTGACTTAAGTTTGGGATATTTATGTCTAAGATTCATGTCGCTTCCCTAATATACAGTAATGGTGGTGAATGGGATTTTGTTTGTCACGTTCAAAGTTAATTTTAGGAACTACTGCAGCAACAAGGGGTGGTGCCCTGGCTACTCCAGACAGTTTCTGTTACCTTCAGTGGAAATTAGTTCCTGAATGAAAACTCTTTGATGTAAAGTCTATGGATTGTTCTCATTAACAATGAGCTAACTGGGACAATGTAAACAAAGCACATTTTTTCAAATTTTTATTTTTAATTTTTTTTATTTCTGTGAATGCCACAAACAAAATTTCTCAAACTGGGCAAACAAAACGCCAACTTATCTGCACGGCAAGGTATTACAAAAGTTTTTAAAGGTAAAATATTCAGCGTTTATGTTTTGGACCAACCTAAACGCCACAGACAAACCGATTTTGGTTTCAAGTATGTATTGTTTTCGCTTCTACTACAATCCCCCCAACTGTACTTAAATGTTAATAGTTTGGGAGGATTTAAAATGATGACATGTGGAGCTGTGGCATCATTGACATTGTAAAAACCTTCCTGTGTTTAGGAGCTGTTGGGAACCACCATCAATTTCTCCACCCCGGTGAGAGCGAGTCGGCTCAACCTCTCGTCTCTGTTGGCTGACTTCACGCCTAACACACAAACCTGGAGTCGACTCAAAGCTGCCCTCTCTGTTCATCGCAAGGGCATGGGTAATACACACAGGCAATACTAAGTTGTGGGGCTGCTGTCTCCAGGTCGGTTGGTTGGTCGACTGCGTGTCCACCGAAGCATTTTTTCGCAGCTGAAAAAGCCAGGCAGTCTTCTGAAAACAGAGTTTTTTTCAACTGCGACGCTTTGGTTGAGTCTGGTTGCTATGATCCGGAATATCTGCTAAGTAAAAATGTTGGCACAAAGTACAGTACTTTCTCTGGCCCTTGCTTTGGATGAAGGGAGAGCTGAAACGCGTAGGGAGAGAGGACAGATATGTACGCTTCAGCAGTATTAATTTCTCCTTTTGTTGTTGTTGTTGTTGTTCAGCACTTGTACATGTAGGATGTGACAGTCCCTCCAAAAAAACGTGATTATGCGATCGCATAATTCAATGCATAATCAACCAAAGTCCGCATATTCATGCGGGGGCCGCATTTTTTCAAATATGCCGCACTTTCGCCGCATAAATTGCCGATTTCCGCGCAAAATATGCGGTGCTTGCATGATTTCATAATCCCCGCATTTTCGTTGCAAAAAAGTCACATATATCTTAGCAGAAAGTTGAAAAAAATGTTGCGTTTACTTCACACAAGAGCAGCCATTTTCCCCTGTTGCCATGGGAACGTTATGAAATGACATAATTACGTGACGTGAACATCATCGAAAAGCAGGTGTTGGAGGTTGAAATTGACATGTACTTTGAGTCTCTTAAGTTGGTATCCAATAAGAAAGCTATCTTAATATCTGATGTCTACTCAAATTTCTTTAAGTGCTCCTGCTGTCTATATTATTAACGATTTTTGAAAGTCTGTCTCTTTTGTATCTTTTATTTCCCTCTGTTTAGACTATTACTTTTATTTTTACTTAAATATTATATTATTTGTATATATTTTTGTATCTTATTTACTTATTGCAATGACTGAATATCTGTAAACTATTTTTGGAAATTAAGTTTTAAAAAAGCAGGGTGTTGGGGGAATCACCTTTTCTTCTCTTTTCATCAAACCGCAGTTTTTGCAAGTTCCCGCATTTTTTGCAAGTTCCCGCATTTTTTGCAAGTTCCTGCAATTTCATCGCATAAAATTGCATAAATATCCCGCATATTCCATCGCATTTTTTAAGAAAACGTGCCGCATAATCAAGGATTTTTGCCCGCAACAATCATAAAAAAAACTGATGTGATGATGGTTGGTCTTTGTGATTTTGTCCCGCCCCTCCTCCACTATGATTGGACAGCTGGCTAAAAAGGGACAGTGACGAGCGCATTTTTTAACCCAAAGTTGAACAGTTTTCAACTTTCGGCAACCAGAAAAAAAACTCCAGATGTGCAGCGCTCAGCACAGAGTAGACGCTCAGCCCCTCATCACGCTGCTGGTGTTTGTAGCATAGTGTAAATATGAGGCACTCCCATTGCAAAGCATTAAAAACCTGCACTGGCCTCAGGGAGTAACGCTTTGGACACACACCGCTACCAGGTAGAGTGCACTCAGTGCACTGTGGCCTATTTAGGTAATTTAGAGAGACAGTGCAGATTGTTTTCCCCGTCGATTGGTTGAAGTGTAGGTAGAATTTCAGTTGACTAAGATTTTCTTTGGTTGACTACAGCCCTACTAAATTGTAATCTGTCCCTCGGTTGTTTGGGACTATTGACATTTTAAAATTTAATTTAAAGCCACCAATGTCCTTTTGTTATTTTTTTATTTTTCTTGTCTCTTATCCCTCATTCCCTCACGTTAGTGATATGCACTCCGAGCAGTTTACGTCGGTCAGTGTCGGGGTCACCTACAAGAGAGAAGTTGGCGGATATCAGCCAGGTCCTGTTTGCCACACCCTCGCGGACACCCCTCCCCAAACACCTCCGGTCACAACTGCTGAGCCGCAATTCTACGGTACAGTACACCTATGCCGTCAAGATTTTTAAAGTTTTTCCTACGTACTTTCTACATGCTTGGTGTTTGACTGTGAATGGGTTGTTACACTTGATGTGAATGTGTGCCACCTGCTCCCTCCTGTGTTTTGTCACACAGATTGTGTGTGAGGATGCAGATCTGTCAGATGCAGAGAAGGTGTATGCTGAGTGTGGCCAGCAGCGCCCTCTGCCCTGGGAGGAGTGTATACTCCCTCGCCGTATGAAACGGTGTGTGAAGATAGGGGAAGGGACCTTCGGTGAGGTCTTCTCCACCACCAACGCCTCAGGAGACACTGTTGCACTCAAAGTATGTGTTTGTGTATATATTTTTTTAACTGTGTGTGTGTGTGTGTGTGTGTGTGTGTGTGTGTGTGTGTGTGTGTGTGTGTGTGTGTGTGTGTTACTTTGTGTGTTAGGCATTGTATTGTGTAAGATCAATGTGCAATGTGATGTAAAGCAGATTACATCATAAGTGTTACAATTTTAAAGTGGACTGTATGTTTAAAGAGGGGGACTTCCCTGTTGGACAGAAATGTTTAACATAATATTCTAAACTCAAGGCTCACTTACTAGCTATTTTCCAGAGCTTTTGACCATGCACAAAACTGACGAGTTAAAATCATTAAAGAAAGTTGATTTTAATAATAAAGAAAGTTGATTTAATAAAAAACACTAACTCATTTAATCTGATGCATCACTTTATTCAAATTGAGGATTTTGTTCTAGGATTTTCTTTTTTCACCATCATGAAATAAAATCACAAAATACAACAGACATTCAAAGTTCCATTCAAAAAGAAGCTTTGAATGTATATAAAAAAAAAAAAAAAAAAAATTACAGTTGGTCCAGCCCTAGTCAAGGGTGAATCTCCATTTTATATTAAATTGAAAATAGCATTATAGAAAAACAATGCAAAGCGGCAAGAAACCACATTCAATGAGTTCAATGATAAAGATTTGTTATAAATGTTTGATGAAAATGTGTGCATATTCTGCAGTAAAACAGTGACTCCTGTCTTGACAGATCATTCCAGTAGAGGGCAGTGAGAAGGTGAATGGAGAGGATCAGAAGACTTTAGGAGAGATTCTCCATGAGATTATTATCTCAAAGTAAGTAGTACATGAAGTACAAACTGCACTTCGCACTACTCCATTTGCTGCGATACTATAATTGGGGGGGGGCACCTAATGATGAGCCTTGGAAACCACAAGAGAGTTCAGCTAAACAGCATTGTTTGTTTTTTTTCTGCCAGGGAGCTGAGCAGCCTGAAAGAGAAGCTGCAGAACAAGACTCATGGGTTTATTGGACTCAACGAGTAAGCAACTCTCTTTTGTCTTTTTTTTTTTTTTGTCCGTTAGCGTCTCGGTCGTTTGGATTGTTAATTAAATGTGACTCGACTTGTTCCCTCGCAGTCTCCACTGCGTTCAGGGCTGCTACCCTCCAGATTTCCTGAATGCTTGGGACACCTTCGACCAGCAGAGAGGCTCTGAGAACGACCGACCAGGTCAGTGAGAGAAACCCCTGTTCACGTTTGTCAACACGTCCGTCAGGTTGCAGTGGCTGACCAAAATCTATCCATGTACGACCAGGCTATGTGTTTTGTCTATTTCACTGGGTCTTTCTTTTTCTCTCTGCTTAGATTTCTTTGAAAAGGATCAGTTATTCATAATCCTGGAGTTTGAGTTTGGAGGCATGGACCTAGAGAACAGCAATGGAGCGGTAGGCTGCCTAATAACCTCCCCTCTGTGTTTTGCAGTGATGCTGAGCATTCATCCATCATGTCAGTGACTGCTCGATGTCTCTTGCTTTCTGAAGCTAGCACACTCTGTTTACAACTTCAAGTCCCGTTTTCTTTTGTATGCTGAGACGAGTGTGTCTCCTCCTTAACTTTTATGGCTTTTAAGTTAAAATGCTTGCCAGTTATACTACTGTAGTCGGAGTTTCAAGTACTCTGTCCTCAAACCGAAGCATTACTACAACAACACTACACTCTCATTACACTAGATGTAGCTCAGTACACTTGCACACTGTAAGAATGTTGTTTGTTTGTTAGTTTAGGATCCTTATTAGCTCCTGCAATGCAATAATCGGACAATGCAGTAATGAATGTACATCATACACATTAAAATGCATCATCAACAATACAAAATAGGACATCATAAGACAAAGAAGAAACACACACAATAGCAAGATTTCATAACACATGATAATGACAAATAACACAGACAAGACAAAAACGCATAGACGGGACAGCTCTGCCAGTGCAGTCAAAGAGCAACCATTATGTATGTCTGTTTCACTGTGTCTACATTGAAAATGTTCTCAAACATTAATGAAGAGTGCATGCATAAATATAAGTCCCTTGAATAGAGACATTACAACTTAATGAAGACCATAAATATGTATGCTCAAGATAATGCTGAAAACATTGAAGAAGAAGCTGAGCATCTAAAAGAAAACATAAGCTGTGTATTGATTCGAAAACCAGTATTTTTTTCCCAGAACTATTAGCCCATTGTGGGGTGAGAGTACAAATGCAGTCTTTAATTCAAGCCTTTATTGTGTTGTCAAGCTGGCGTCTTTGGGGGTGGCGAAGAGCATCCTTCATCAGGTCACGGCTGCCTTGGCTGTTGCTGAGCAGGAGCTACACTTTGAACACAGGTGATGTCCTCCGACCTTTTGATGTGATGAACAGCTGGTGAAATAAACAAAGTGGCAATATACATACATTGATTGCTAGGGGTATGACGAGATCTCGTGAGATTAAAATATGACGAGACTTCTCGTCGATGTAAAAAATTGTCTCACAATATCGGTCACAAGTGCAGAGCAGCAGCCAGCATGACGGAGTCTAACCTGGTTGGTCTTATAATACATTGGGCTTTGAAGAGGAGTCTGGTTTAGACCTCTAAATTAGCATAGAAGATCCATCCACCCCCCGCCCGTTCGCCAAAGTTGAGAGTTCACTTTTCCAGAGCGGCAGCGAAGTTGCAATTGTAAAAAGCCGCTTGTAAAACCCAGCATTAGAACGTTAGAGGGTATGCTCGCTCTCTCTCTCTTTTTTTTTTTTTCTCTCTCTCTCTCTCTCTCTCTCCACACACACTGCAGCGTGCTGACTTTCGCAGATCACTCTTTCTCTTCCTGTCTTTTTTTTTTTTTTTTAAATGATTCCGAACCTAAGATTACTTTTAATGATATTAAACAACGAGAAATTTTCTCCCCTCATCTTAAAATGGTCATAAACCAATACAAGAGTGGCCTACTTCTTTGTTTACTGCTGCAATGAAATACTTGGTTATGTTGTAACCTTGGTTCTCCGAGTAAAGACTATTTTTCCAGTCATATTTCTTGATTTAAGTTTTCTTTAGAATAGTGTTAAAATATTGTCTCGTTCTCATGAACCCAGTCTCGTGTCTCATCTCGTGAGCGGAGTGTCTCGTCACACCCCTATTGATTGCTGTCGGTATGAAGAAATTCTGTAACTTGTATTAATTGCATTTATAGTAACCATTTAGATGTGAATGTTAAAGACTTTGAGAGTCTGGAAATCTTTTGGTTTAGGTACCTTGAAAGAGCTCTCAAAGTGCTTGAATCTTAAAAAGCTGTACGAATCCTTCGTTTATAAAGTCTATAAAATGTCCATCACAATTGCCCAAAGTAATATACTCAAATGTCTTATTTTTCCCGGGAAATGTTCAAAAAGCATATTGTCCATTTACTGTCATCAAAAAACCAGCAAATATATGCATCTGAGAAGCTAGAACCAGATGGGAGATGTGGCACTCGGTATCAAACTTGTGTTATAAGCCAATACATGGCACAGTTGGGTGTGTATGTGGTGTCCGTGAGGATTTGTTGGTGGCTCGTAATGGCAACTTTATCCCCCGGTGTTGTTTACTGCAGGGACCTCCACTGGGGCAACGTGCTGGTCAAAACAACCAAGCAGAAGACCGGGAGCTTCCTCCTGAATGGAGCAGCCCACTCTCTGGAAACTAAAGGGGTGTTGGTTCGCATCATTGACTATTCTCTCTCCAGACTCGAAATCGGTCAGATATTTAGTTTTTTTTTCCTCCCTCGTCATATTTTTTGCACATAAAAATGTAGCCCTGTTAGAATCATGATGCGTAATTAACATGCATATGTTTTGTTCGCTCCAGATGATCTGACGGTGTCCTGTGATATCTCTGAGGATGAGGAGCTTTTCATGGGCCAGGGAGATTACCAGTTTGATATCTACAGACAAATGAGACAGGAGAATGGGTCAGTGCGTTAATGTGTCTGAGCCATATTCATAAACAGCCATTGTGCCATGCAAAGCTGTAAAGGAGTCACATGGAGCAGTTTAACTATGCATAAAAAGATCTTATTCTACACATATAATAGAGATTATGTGTAGAGGATAACAGAGCCAACATTGGGTTTCTTATTGATTTGAACTGAATTAATATGTCCGGAAATACTAGTCAGATGATTAGTTCAGAAATTCCAAACACAAATGGATCTCACCAAACAACTATGGTTTGTATGATGGCATATGCGTTTTTTTATTAGTCACCCAGAAAATGCAATTTGCCAGTCTGACACTGATCTTTCTTTTGAGTGTTCATTGTCATTTGTCTTAAAGGAGTAGTTTGACAGTTTGGGAAATATGCTTATTTGTGTTCTTGATGAGAGTTGGATGAGAAGATCGATACTACTCTATTTGTTAAATGTGAAGCTACAGCCAGTTAGCTTAGCATAAAGACTGGAAAAGGGGAATCAGCCAGGTTGGCTCTGTTAAAAGGTGAAAATCAAAATCCATCCATCACCACCTCTGATGCTCAAAAACCAAAGTACAAAGTACAGACCAAACGAAGATATAACTTGACAATTACTAATCTTTTTTTGAGTTCCTTATGGATGCATCTAAGCTAAGCTAACCGTCTCTGGCTGTAGCTTCATATTTATTGGATCGATCTTCTCATTTTAACTCATGTTTTTTTTAATAAGACCATTTCCCAAACTGTATTGCTTGAAACAGACATCATCAGTCTTTTGTGGATACTCCTGCTCATTTACAGAATTAAACTAACTATCTCAGAGTTATTATGTTACTGATTTATTAATTCTATGCTGCTCTTTTTGTCTCAGAAACAACTGGTGTAACTACCACCCCCATACCAACGTGCTGTGGCTCCACTACCTGTGCTCCAAGCTGCTTTCCATGAAGTACCGGGGGTCAGGAGGGAGGGGGGCCAAGGGCACGCGAGAGGAGCTCACTCGTTTCCATGGCAACGTCCTCCAGTACAGTTCTGCCACTGAGGCGCTGCAAAACTGCCCCATGTTTCACTAGTACTGAACGCATGAAGTGTGAGGATGCTCACACACTCACAGAAATGCATAGTATAAAGAAGGTACAATGTATCTACATCCTAAATACATAAATATTGGGTTACACTTTACTTGAATGTAGCTACATAAGAGTGACATGACACTGTCACAGACGTGTCCTAAACATAAACAAGTCATAAATGTTTATGACATAACGCTTCTGCCATTAAGTGTCATTCGGTTTTTGTCATGACAAGTTAAGGTTAGGGTTTATGTGTCATGTCACTCTTATGTAGATACCTTCAAGTAAAGTGTTACCAAATATTGTATATGCAGAAACAAGTTCTTAATCAATAAATGTTTAAATGACACCATCTGAAACTGGTATTGTGATCACAATCATTTTTTTGCAATCTAGATTAGTGCTGAAGTGATTTGTTGATTTATTAATAAGTCGATAGGCAGAAAAGTAGTTTCCAGCTGTTAAAAAATAAATAAATTCATTTATCAACCACAAATTCTGCATTCTCTCTGGTTCCACCTTCTCAGGTGTGAGAAGTTGCTGATTGATACGGTATCTTTGTAAACTGATTGGGGGGTTCTGCTGTTGGTTGAACAAGCAATGTCAAGACACTTAATAGACTTGAGTAATAAAAGTAAAACAATTTGACAGATTACTAATGAATGGTAATGAAAATAATCATCAGTTGCAGTCCTATAGAAGATACCAGCCGGACTCCAGATAATCTGTAGAACTGTAGCCTAATACACAGTTCAGATCATTTATTCAGTTTCTAAGCAAACCTGTTATGGTAAGCATAACTAAAATTCATGAAATACAGTGGTCTGCAAAAATGTGGTCTCCCTCCAGACCTTAATATTATTAAAAATCTGTGGAGCGATATCAAATATGGCGTGCACGCAAGAAGGCCAAAGAATATTTCTGAGCTAGATGAATTTTTGCCAGGAAGAAAAGGGGAAAATTCCAAAAGCAAGAATTGAAAGACTCTTAGCTACAGCAAGTGTTGCCTCGAGGAGGAGTTACAAAGTACTAACTGACAGGGTTCCCAAACTGTTGTTGCACAGGCACTTTTTCTTTTTTATTATTTAAAAACTGTAAAATATAGAAGTAATCCTGTTTTTACAATTTGTAGAAATGTGTCATCTTTAACTTTGTAACATTTAGAGGTCAGCTTAGCTACTGTTCACTTAGATAATCATTGTAAAAGGCATTTAGATTAGGGGTGCCCACGTTTTTGCACACCATTGTACCCCAAATAAGGGTTCTGAATGTGTCGCTATCTTGCAAACAACTTAAATCATGAAACATTTCAGTTGCCTGAGATCAATAAAGTTTATCTTATCTCAGGGCTAAGCAATATGACAACATATACAGTACATCGTGAGGATATTCTTTTTATACTGTGGTGTATTAGGCTATTCTAGACAATGTTGCAAATCAATGCACAGAACTGCTTTATGGAAATTGGAGCATGAACAATATGTCAGCAGATATTAGCTTATTGCTGGTCAATATTGGTGTATACTGTATGTTGGCCAATAAGAAAAATAGGAGTAACTGCATCAGTCAGGCTATACTGGTAATTTAGGATTTTTGCATCAGTGTGGTAAGGGAGTTCACGTTCACGTATTTCATTTGATGATTTAACCAAAAACAGACATTCCCAACTGGTTATTTTATTGATTTTTGTTAGAAAATGTATTATGTGATATAAAATGACACATACTTTGATAGAGGATGCCACGTCTAATACAGGCAGGCCCAGGTGCCACCTTTAGTTTCATACCTATGATAAAATGTGCATGTAATCCTGGTCTTTCCTTTGTTAAACCAGTGTACAAAGAAGAAGCACTTACAAAAACAAAATATTTTATTCAATTTGTTCATTAAGATTATCATACATTTTTGCATTCATTTTGGTATGGTGAGTCGTGTATGTCCGTTTTGACGAGGATCTTGATTGAATACGTCGAATGCTTCCATACTCGAAGAGACACTTGGTTGTTGATTTCAAGAAATGTACGTTTGCCTGGAATAATCGTATGATGAGATTAGAGCAAAGGTTGCATTTTTTAAAAAGGAAGACTGCTTTAAAAAAAGAAAAAAAAGATATGGAGACATTCCAAACTATACAAACAAGATCCGGCAGGCCTATGTTCTGAGAAGAGGTCAGGCATGTGTTTGAGAAGCACTTTTTGGTTGAGCTTTGAGGCAATGTTTGAGATGGCCTTGCTGGTGATGAGCCTGTGTGTGTGTATGTTTTTTTTTTTTTTTTTTTTTTTGTGTGTTTTTTTTTTTTTTTTTTTTTTTTTTTTTTTTTTTTTTTTTTTTTTTTTTTTTTTTTTTTTTTTTTTTTTTTTTTTTTTTTTTTTTTTTTTTTTTTTTTTTTTGTGTGTGTGTAGAATGATATATTGGAATGGAACCACTCCTGTTTCAGCCCTTCTGTCCCCCTCTGCTCCAGATACGGGCCTCTACAAAACACAGAAGGAAAACACATAAATTTACTATTTAAATGAATATATCATTATACTAAGGTTCAGAGCATTGTGCTTATTTTGAAACTAGTGAAAAACTGAGGGAAAACACACCTATTATAGTGAGGTAGCAGGTAGGTACCTGCAGGTAGGTGCAGGTAGACGAGAAAGATAACGGGAAAGCTACGCACTCATAACTCTGATGCATTTATTATTTCAATTTGTTTTTTTCAGGATAAGACACTAAGAGACCGGTGTTTCAAATCAGGGCAGTCAACTTGAGAGGCCAATCGCAGGAAAGGCTGAAACCATTAAAATGTACAGGTCCATGTGTTTGTGTGTGTGTATATATATATATATATATATATATATATTATATATATATATATATATATATATATATATATATATATACACACACACCATATATCTGTCGGAAAAGACAATAATACTTCCCAGTCCCAAGTGTCCCAAAACGTTTTTTTTAGAAACCTGTATGGGCTTCGTTTTATTATCGATTATAATAAAATTATTATTTTATTATTATTTCTATTTTCCTTAAATTTTTTGTAGATTTATTTTTCACACAGTGACTTGAAAGATATTCAGAATTACAGTGTAGTTTTCATAATTTATAATTGCTTTAATATTTAAATTGAGGTTGTTTTTCCTCCCTTTTTTTCATTTGTGCTCATTGATTTCTTGATTATATGCACGTTTTAGGATTGGGGGTATCTTATTCTGAAGAAGGACGTTTGCTGAAATGTCGATATTTCATTGGAGTTATAAGTTATATTGAAATGTTCCTACCTGATTGATTGGGCCTGCAGGTGTGCATGTGGCTCCTGGCAGGAGGGCGACACGTAGCGGATGCCCGTCTGCGATGAGGGGCAGACGGGGAGCGGGGCGGTGGGCGCCGGGGTGGGAGGGATGCAGGAAGTCCGGGATCTGGTGGAGCGAGGGATGGAGGGGGAGGAATGTTGGCTAAGGGACAGGGAGGTGTGCTTGTGTGGAAGAGAGGAGGTGGAGTAGTGGAAGGAGGTCTGAGGTTGGGAGGTGGACTGGTGGGGGAGGGTTGAGGAGGAGTGTTGATGGACGGAGGAAGAGGAGGAGGAAGACGATGGAAGGGGGGGGTATGGAGGGGGGGGGGGGGGGGGTGGGGGGGGCGGCGGGGGGGGTGGTTGGGGGGGGAAAAAGAGGGACCCACATGTTTGTTTTTTGGGAGGACAAATTCACATATAGTAGATGTTAAAGGTGCAGTAGGTAAGACTTATAAAACTAACTTTCTGTCATATATTGCTGACCCTGACCCTATGTTCCAGTAGAACTACATGAAGCAGGTAATAAAAAATAAATAAATCTGGCTCCTCTGGCACCACCTACAGCCTGTAGTGCGATTTACAAAAATCCACAGCTCCCTGTTCAGATGCACCAATCAGGGCCAGGGGGGGGTGTCTAACTGCGTGTCAATCACTGCTCATGCACACACATTCATTCTCCCTTGTAGGGGAGGGGCTTAGGAGACCGTTTTGGACTTTACCTGAAAGGGGGGAGGGACTGAGACGTTGTTGATGTTCAAATTTTTTGGCTAAGGCCTGGATCTTCCCAATCCTACCTACAGCACCTTTAAAAACCAGCATAGTTTATGTTGGTAATAATAATACTCAAAATGGTTTTGTCCATTCAAGTTTTGTAAATGGACTGCATCAAAGTGAATTACACACTACAGGCTCCATATCTTTAACAGTCAAGTTATTAGTTTATAATTTCCTATTATTAGTGGTAATTAAAACCATGGGCACATTACACAGGGGGGGGGGCCTTTATGACAGACTGTGGATTGGGAAGTGTGTCAGGGAGAAGTTGGCTCTGGCCCAGTTAGCACTTCTGGCTGGAAGGAGGCTCATTTTGACTAATACATTTTGTGCACGCAAACACACAAACTCACCCTCATGGTTGGCGTGACGCTCCCGGGGCGGGACTTGCTGTCACGAAGCCTGAGGGTGTTGTTGTCCCCGGCAACAGGAGGGTGGAGCTGCAGCTGATGCCTCTCTTCCTGGGGGGAAGGAGGATGAGGAAGGACTTTCATTGGCCTCATTCACATTTGGTGGTGTTGTTTCATAAGAGTTGTGTCTGGAGGGTGTACTTGTTTGCTACTCTGCCTCATGCCACACAGATGGTAGATACAGCACTCTCCTACGCATATATGACCACTGATGTTTAACGAAGACAATGTTTCAATTGAATTTGTTTTGAGTGTCAAAAGTGCCCCATTTCACTTCAACTCCTGGTCACTACACTGTTAAATGGCTCCAGAAATGTCTTAAATTCCTCCTGTTTTCCTAGCTTATTTTACCAGTTAAGCAGGGTTCAATATTTGATCTCAACTCACGGTTCACCTACTTGCCAGTTCAGGAACTTTTCACACAGTCCTGAACAAACTCAAACTTTTTTCAAACGTAGGTTTTTTTTTTTTTTGCCTTGTGCCTTTATTTGATAGCAACAGTTAAGACACAAACATACAACATGGGGGCAAAAAAGAGGGGTTCAACAACAACATTCCCTGGAGGGAATCAAACCGGCGACATTGCTTTTACATGTTATGCATCCTGTATGCATCCTATCCACTGTGTCACCAGGTCACCGGCAGCTCCACATGCATGAGAAGAATCCTAGAAGTGCTCAGATGGGCAAACTATATCTGCTAATGAGGACTGTGTGATGCGATCAAAGCTGCACAAAAAGCGAGAAGTGGACCTTGAGTTGAGATCAATAAAGATACAGAATCCTGCTCCAAGGTGTAGTAAGTGATGTTAATCAAATACCCTTTTTGTCAAATTCAGTGAATATCTCTTCATGGTCACCTAGCTCTAGTGTGCGCTGAAAAGAAAAAAACAATCTGGTGTTAAAGAGGAAATATTATGCTTTTCCGTGTTTTCTGTCATATCTACAATGTTATAATGTTGGATTTTCATGTTAAACGTGGCCAAAACAAATAATGAGGTAAATGTATTTTAGACAAATCTCTGTGAGCTAAAACATTCCGATTTCCAACTATTCTGAATGCTCCGGGAGGCAGCATTTGAATGTGCCGGCCAGTAGTTATCTGTCCGTGGATCTTCTGAAGGGGGTTGTATTTGTTTGGCAGTTGAGTTCAAATATCAACAATATTTGTGCAGAATCACTTACTGTTCCTTTAACTGTCAATACAAGCTTTTCCAACTCAAATCAGGAAAAACTTCTTTTTCCAAGGTCAAGGTTGGTACATTGCACAAACAAGTTTCTGTTAGCTGCCTGTTCGTAGTGTGATTGAGCGTGCGTGCGTGCGTGCGTGCGTGCGTGCGTGCGTGCGTGCGTGGGTGGGTGGGTGGGTGCGTGGGTGCGTGCGTGCGTGCGCTCTCACCACTAATCGTTTAATGAGCTGGTCTCTCTCAGTCAGTCTCTCCTGAAGTCTCCCCAGATGCAGGTCATCACTTCGAGGCTCCCTCCTCCTGCAGCGTTCCTCCCGCTCACGCAATCTGCAGTTAAATCATATACACAAACACACACACTTTTCTCACATACCCGCCCTTTACACTTTAAACTGTGTGTACTGTATCTCCACGCGTTTGTCCTCTACTCACTCGTTCTCCAAGGCCACTATGCGAGCCTGCAGGTGCGTCTGGGCACTGCTGTATTCCGACACCAAACTCTGCATCTCCTTCTTGTGCTCCCTCCTGATCTCCTCCACCTCGTCTCTCCTCTTGTCCTCTTCCCGTTCCTTCTTCTTCTCCTCGTCCACTTCCTCTTCTTTGACGTCCTCCTCTTTCCTCTCCTCCCAGTGTTTCTGCGACTCCTCCAGTTTCTCCATCTCCACCCTCAGTTTCTCCACTTCCTCCTTCAGACGTTGTGCTTCTTCTTCCAGCTGGGCGTCTCTCTTCTTCCGCAAATCTACGACTTCCTCTTCTTTTTTCTCTTCAGCTTCAGGATTCTCCTGTACTGACCTGATAAGGGACAGCAGATCCAAGAAAAAGGATGGAAATAATGGAAGTGGCTCGTCTAGTACAATAGAACAATTGTGATTAAAAAAAGGGATCTTGAAAATGGCTGAATCATCAATGATGGGAATACTGCTGCTAATTTGGCCCACTTTTCACTGTACTATATATAATTTACTGTGAACTAGTTTTCATATAGACCAGTAAATAATAAAGCTCAACAATCAAACTATACATAAAAGAAGTGTATGTGTGCAATACATTGTCATATACTCCAGTGAACCCTTTAAACTAATTTTAACCCAGATATGTACAACCTTTTAGTGAGAAATTATCCTAAATCATTTGTCATCTAGTAAGCAGGGATAACAATACAAGAGTGCTGAAATTAAGTCAAATGTAGCCAATTCACACAGTTTTTAAAAGCTTGGGTTGTCTTTTTTCTGTACTTAAGGGATAGTTCTACATTTTAGGAAATTAGCTTTATTGCCGAGAATGACATGACAAATCGATTCCACCCTTGTGTCTGTATGACAAATATGAAGCTTAACTTATCATAAAGTGGATGGTAGTCATTTATGCTAGCTAGGTTATGCTCAAATTATTATGATACATCTACAAGCAGCTCTAAAGCTCACCATGGCTGGGCTTAGCTATAATGTGTTAATTTGTGAGCTTTAGAGGTGTTAGTATGTGTATTTAGTTACCTTTGGACGGAGTCAGGCTAGCTGTTTCCCCCTGTTTCCAGTCTTTGTGCTAAGTTAAAGGGATCCTGGCTGCGGTTTCATATTTCCCGTACAGACATGAGAGGGCTAATTGATCTTCAAATCTAACTATTGGCAAAGAGGCAATAAGCATATTTCCAAAAAGGTCATACTGTTCATTTAAGTTCAGTATCAAACTTGGTAGTTGGTCATTAGCTTTTGTCCCGACTGCAAGAATATTAGAGCTGATTGACAGAAAATTAATTGGCAACAATTTTGCTAATCATTTATTCATTTTAGCCATTTTTCAAGCAGAAATGCCAAACATTTACCATATCTGGCTTCTGGAGGATTTTATGCGTTTCTTTGTCATCTATCGAACATCGAAAATCATTGGTTTGGGACTGCTGATTGGATGAAATAATTAATATCAGTATGTCCCCTTGGTTGTCCCCCTGATGATTTTTTTTCAGTATTTTCTGACACTAATCCAAAAACATATCCGCAGATAACCCGATAATGAAAATAATCGTTAGTTGCAGCCCTGAATAATAATAACATTAATGTTAAAATAACCACACCACTTCTTTACTTACCTTTCCTTTAATTGCTTCTTTAGTGTTGCATTTTCTCTCTGCAGCTCCAGCATGGCACAGCGGCTCTCATCCAGCTGTCGCTCAAACACCTGATACTGGTTCTGCTGCTTCAGATCCTACACACACACACACACACACACACACACACACACACACACACACACACACACACACACGCACACACACACACACACTAGATACACATTGTCCATATCTGCCTAAATTCTAAGTGTGCTGTGTTGACTTTAATCCTCTAATTCATGTGAACAAAAAATATATCAATTATGAAATGGCTGTGTGTTACCTGTTGCAGAGCCATCATCTGTGTGTGTGCCTGTAGTTGAGCCTGCAGGTCTTCTATCTGCTGCATGTGTCTCTGGGTCATCTGTCTGCTCCACTCTGTGTGCTGCTGGGTCAACTCTGCACGTTGCTTATCTGATATCACACACACACACACACGCACACACACACACACACACACACACACACACACACACACACACACACACACACACTCACAAAACCACATACAGAATCAAAATCCATTTGGCCCACTGTAACAGGTACCCTTCTGCTGTTGCCATGGTGAAGTGTATCCATGGCAATAGCAACTTCACTGTTGAATTTATAATCTCAATGTGTATATATGTGTGTGTGTGTGTGTGTGTGTGTGTGTGTGTGTGTGTTCATTCATTTGTCCATGCAGCTGTGTATGTGCTATACAGAATGTGTGACTGTCTGCATGTGCTTATGCTAATGCTAATGCCTGAATGTGTTAATGTGTACACGTTGTGTGTGTGTGTGTATGTATGTGTGTGTGTGTGTGTGTGTGTGTGTGTGTGTGTGTGTGTGTGTTACCTAGCTCCAGGTGGTGCATTGTCTGTAGTCTGTTCCTCTCCGACAGCACATCTTCTTTTGCCTGTCTCTCTAACACCTGTAGAGCCTTGGCGTGACTGTGTCTCTCCTCTCCTATAGACTGGGTTTGGGGCTCCTCCAACATAACACACATGCTATCCTTTTACAATAGCACTTCACTGTGTATTATGTGACACAGATACATGCACACACTCATAGCATAACATTACGATGCCTCTTCGCTGCAGCGCTATCATCAAAGCTGCTCAATTATTCATCACAGAGAAAACCTATGAAAGAGAGTACATATGATTTTAGTGTACCTGCAACAAATCCCTCAGTTTCTTGTTTATCTCCTTGGTGTCTTGGACCTCTTTCCTCAGCCTTTCAATTTCGGGGTTGCCGTGGCAATCATCTTCCGGGCACTCCTTCTTTTTCTCCGCCTGTATTGGTGAGAAAATTGTGAGCAAAGGATTTTTTTAAGGCTCTGTGTATAGTAATTATCCTGAGATGATTTGAATTAAATGTGAGATGCTGCTTTTGTTCAAGAATTTGCAGACTCAGATGAGATTTCCTAAAATAAATAAATAAAACACAGACTTCATTGTGCACTCAAAACAGGCTTATGGAAATAATTAAAAGAGTACTCCAGCGATGTATTATTGCACTTCCGTTAAGTTGGGGAACGGTCAAATCGATGCAACTGAAATATCCAGACTTTTAGCATCTAGTATGTCTCAAGCTACAAAACACTGGATCCTACATAATGCAGCTAAAATGTAAAGTATTACACCCTGCCTGCCTGGTAAATGCACATTTTTCAAACTTGCAGGCTTTCTGTTCAACTATATAGTCTCCGAGCCAAAGCTCAGACACCCAGGTGACATCATCGGGGTTATTTTCTCAGACTCAGAGCCACAGAGGTCATTATACAACTGCCTTCGTAGGCTGACAAGTATTTATCAAGATGAGTAAACTTATCTTAATGTGTGGAGTTTGACAATCAGATATAACCTAATAGCCCAAATGGAAAGTGAGACACTACATTTCATTTTGAAGGCAGGTGAAGAATCATCTCTGAACCTCAACATGTTTTGAAAATGGTCGTCAGAAAAGCAATTGGTAACAATTTGTGACAATCTATTAATTGTTTCAGTCTTTTTCCAGCAAAAATGCCAAATATTAGCTTTTTCCAGCTTCTTAAATTTGAGGATTTGCTGCTTTACTTCGTCATATATGACAGTAAACTGAATATCAGTTGGTTTTGGGCTGTTGGTCGGTCAAAACCAGCATTTCAATGACATCATTTATGTCTTTGAAATGCTATAATGGGTATATTTTTCAGAAACAAATGATTAATTAAGAAAACCAATCGATGCTGCAGTCTACAACTAACCAACAAAAGTAACTTCTAAATAAGTGTCTTTCAATGCTAATCTGAACTAGTTTTAGACCTCAGGTTCACCGCTAACATCTCTATCTCTCTTTTTCAGAAATTCAAGAAAGTTATAAACAACACACTAAACAGCAATTCAGTCTGATTATGAAGCTACAATTAGATGCTTTTGATAGAGAAAATCAGCATGCCTGGAGGTACGGAGAACAAGAATCATGGATGGTTACAAGTAGTTTGTGAAGTAGACTCACCTGTGACTGCAACTCGCTCAGTTGACTCTGCAGTTCAGATATCTGGGTCTGCATCTCCTGCTCTCTGTTCTGCCATCTCTGTTCGCTCTCAGCAACGGCGGCATTCATCTCTATCCTGAACTCTGCTCTGAGACGATCCTCACACTCTGCCCTGGAGGCATGCGCCAGAACAAGAAGTGAGGTGGTGAGTTAACCTACATGCAAATGTACTATTCATTTCTTCTTGCTAAACTGTATACTCGTTATACAGTGTAGTGTCTTGTGCTTTTAAGGATTACTTTAAGAGGACGATTATTTTAAGTTTCAGGTATTGTAGATGTGGTAGTAACCTAATTATTTCTCACTTTTCTTAATAACTTTATTTCATAAATGTCCATATAAGTGCAAATGTGTTTTTTTGTGTCATATTATGAGATTTGGAATGCCCTGGTTGTATTTCTGGAGCAGAAACCTGCATATCTCCAGCTAACAGGTGTTATAAATGTGTGCCTTTGCACAGAAAAGACCCCATAACAGGAAAGTCATGTTGAGGGGTACTATTGTTAGAAGAACGCATTATTGTTGTCTATTCAACAATAATAATGTCTTAATTATAGGAGCAGAAACCTGCATGTAAAGTGGTGTTTTAGCGTAGCACTTTAAATAAAATTAATGGCTGTTTTCAGCGATGAAAAAGAAGATATGTACAATCACGATATGAGACAGGACAGGATTAATTGGTTTTTTGAAAACCATTATGGCTAATGATTATTTGGATTGTGATATTGATTTGATTTTCACTGATGTACTGACACTGTTGTTTGTATCACTTTGTATCATTTTTATTGCTGCAGCTAAGTTCTTGTCATGTTCTGTTCTGGTAAAACACATTACCCGTCTATAAAGCTCTTTCAAATTTAACGGATGATTAGAATGTAAGAGAGGAAAAGATGCTGCAGGTTGTTCTGAGCCACAATTTGAATGATCTGCGTTTCAGCTTTGATCTTCTCTAGTGATCTTTTAACAGGATAGCAGGGGGCGATCACAAGCAGAGTGGAGGCTTTGTAATGTAAGCCTAAGCAGTTCTGGCAGGTTGGGTTTTTGTTCTGCTACCTGATCCGGTCCTCAGTGTGCCGCTGGCTCTGGTCTAGAAGACTCCTCTCCGTGTTCAGTCGGCTCTGTTCCAGGACTTTCTCCTCCAGCCGGTGTTTATCAGCTCGCAAGGACGCTATCTCTCTCTGCTGCCTGTCCCGCTGCCTCTCTGCCTCCTCCTGTGTCCGAGCCAGTCGACTCCGAGTCTGATGGAGCTCTTTCTCCAGACGAGAGCCCTGCGGTTCACATGAGGCCGCAGCTTCAGGGGCTACCTTTTCTTTCTTGTCTTGCTGTTGGATTGCCGCCTGCAGCCTACAGATCTGAGAGCACAGGAACTTCTCAATTTCCCTTCACATATTACGATATATTTCATCTGGCGTCTCAAGTGGAGTTTGACCTCTGACCTCATTGGTGGCATCTTTCAGTTGTGTCCTCAGCTCCTCTCTTTCCCTCTCCAGCTGGCTGCGTAGCTCCTCAGCAGTCCTCCTCTCTTCATCCAAACGCGCACACACCTTCCAAGAAAATTCATCCTCGTCAACACCATTATTACATTAACAACTGATCTTCTTTTTAGCACTTTAACCCAACCATACTATTATCTCCTTATTCCTAAGACTAATTAATAATTAGTCACGATGAAGTGCACATTATAAAAAGGCTCAAAGGGCAGGTAATTATGTGATTAAAATCTTATTATGTGTTTTTACATTTAGTAGTTTAAAAATTATTCATGAAACAAGCTCTTTAAGACCAGCACTTCCCAACCAGGGGGTGGGGACCCCGAAAGGAGTCGCGAGATGATTAACGGGAGAGTAGATCAGACAAAAAACATTTATGCTACACAAATTGCTTAGATTTTTTCAGAAATTTTTCTGATCTTCGATTTTTTTAAATTATAAATTACTTCATAATTATACATCTTTAGCCCCTCTAACAAACAAAAACAAAAATCACTTTTTTTTATGCGGTTTTAAGCCTATGACCAGTGACGGAATGTAACTAAGTACATTTACTCAAGTACTGTACTTGTACAAATTAGAGGTACTTGTACTTTACTTGAGTCTTTTCTTTTCTTCTACTCCGCTACATTTCAGAGAGAAATATTGTCCTTTTTACTCCACTACATGAATCTGACAGCTTACGTTACTAGTTACTTTACAAATTAAGATTTTTGCACACAAAACACATGTAGTTAATAACATCTGAAGTTTTATTATAAATTGAACTACCCAACAATATAACTGTCTACAAATCCAGCTGAAAGGATTAGCTGATTAAACATTTAGTTGATTGACAGAACGCTTTTGATCATTTCAAGTTTCTAAAATGGCATTGAGTGATTTTATTTTTAATACTTTAAGTACATTTTCCTGATGTAACTTACATGCTTTTACTGAAGTTATATTTTCAATACAGGACTTACTTTTAATCACTAACGGAGTATTTTTACAGTGTTGTATTAGTACTTTTATTTAAGTAAAGAATCTGAAAACTTCTTTCACCACTGTGGCCGTGCCTATGACATATATATACAAAATATTGGGCTAAGTGACTCCGGAAAAACTATTTCTCACAGTGTTTCGTCCTTGTATCTGAAATAATTAAACCCAAGTCTGACTGATAATATAATTACTAAGCCTATAGGAGCTGGCTGCCACAGCTGAACAGCAGGCTATTTTTTTATTTTTTATTCTGATATAAGTACTGTCAGTCCAAACGCCCTCGTGGTGTGCTGACCTCTTGGTTGGTCTTCCTCTCTGAACTCAGAGCTTCTTGGACGCTGTGAAGTTCGGCCGCATGCCTCCTCATCACCTCCTCTATCGCCTTACGCACCTGCTCCTTCAACCGTTTCCTGTCCTCCTCAGCCTTCTCCACCAATCTTTTCTTCTCCTCTTCCAGCTTGTGCTCCACACTGGCTCTCTCCGCCTCAACCTGTTCAATGTTCTTGTCCAACTGCGAGTGAACGCGAACCCTTTCGACCTCCAGTTCTTTCCTCTGCCGGTCGAGCTCTTCCTCCTTTTCTCTCCTCAGACGTTCTTTCATCCCTTCCACTTCTTCCCTCTCCTCCTCTCTCTCTCTGCGCAGTCTGTTTCTGTCCTTCTCAAACCTTTCCTTTTCTTGTTCTCTTTCCTTCTGTAGGTTTTCTCTCTCTTTTTCTATCTCCTTCTGCAGTTTGTCCCTCTCATCATCTGCATGTTTTTGGATGCGACGCAGCTCCTCTGTCTGGGCTCTTACCATCTCAGAACGCAGACTGGACAGCGCCTCAGCATGCTATGAACACACACAATATATGTTCAATGGCCACTTTATTTGGTACACCTGTACAATCTAATGAAATTTAATAGCTCTTTTTTACCTGGCGTATCTGCCGGGCGTGGTCGCTGTTTCTGCCACTGCTCTGCAGCTCCAGCTCTCTGTTCTTGCTCTGCAGGCGGCTCACCTGGCTCCTCAGTTCCTCCACTTCAGCACAGACACACACCTCGCAGCCTCCGCGGTTCAGCAGCTCCTCTGATACACGCACACACACAGAGAACACATACAGGTTCAAGTAAACACCAACAAACACCCAAGTGAACACAAGCACACACGTGCACGAGCATGTATTGATTGATTATGCATTATAGAAGCAGAATGGATTTGCAATACTAAATGAGGAAGCCCCTGAAACAGAAATCATTCTCGTGCAATGAATAAAATTCAGGGCATTTTTGCTGACTGGGTATGATGACACTTTGATGAAACTGTTTGCCTTTATGGAGGATGAATAATGTGCTTTTGTTGCATTTTCTGTATTATAATGGCGTGAGGTGATAACTTAATTAACGCTGAGTCAGAATGAATAATGGAAATGCACTGAGCTCAGCTGATTTTCGCCGATGTGAGCTTTCTCCGGCAGACAGGTAAGAAGACAGGTGGACACAGACTGCAGACTACCTGCTCTGCTCTGCAGCTCGTCTTCCTGCAGCAGTAGCCTCTCCTTAGCGACCGCAAGCTCCTCCTCTGCCCGTTTAGCCACGCCCTCTGCCTCGGACACACGCCTCCGATCCAGTTCCAGCTCCTCCTCCAGGTCCTGGAGGGAGGCATGAAGGTCCAGGGGAGGGGGGTGGCGATGCAGAGGAATATTTTGGGTTGAGAAAGAGCACATGAGAATAGACAAGAAAAAAAGAAGACAGATAAGGGAGAGAGAGAAGCCGACAGCAACTTTGACACAGATAAGAAGGAAGGGGAGAAAGAACGCAAGTCAGAGAGACGGGAATGGGGGGGGGATAGGGAAAAAAAATGGAGGATGAAATGTGGTGAGTCAGGGAGCTATCTTGCCCAGCTGAGCTTTTAATGGTCTGCTGTGGGGGCTTATGTCAGCTCTGTGCCAGCTCTTGCAGGGCTTCTTAATGCTCATCCATGAGGTGGTAATGGTGGTGGTGCTGCAGCGAATCTATCCTGCTCAAACTACTCATTAGCACATAGTTGGCAGTGGGAATAGCACTCAGGGAGAGCAGCCAGTGGTTAGACAAGCCTACCCCCACACACACACACACACACCTCCTCCCCTCTCTCTCGCTCTCTGCCTCCACCTTGCTCCCTTTCCCAACACAATCATTAGCTGGGTGCATCAGAGACAGGAAGCTGCAACATTTCAATTTCCTTTCACTTCCAATTTCACAACATTCTAGTTTGTGTGTGTGTGTGTGTGTGTGTGTGTGTGTGTGTGTGTGTGTACCTGTATTCGCTCTTGCAGTTTGACTGTGTTTCTCTTGCTCTCAGCCAACCTCTCCAGGTGACTTTCCACCTCCGCTTCAGCCCTCTTCACTCTCTCTCGTAGGGCGCTGTGCAGTCCCTTCTTCTCCTCTTCTTCCCTCTCTTCCCACCTCTGCCGCTCCTCCCTCCATTCTGCCTCCATCTTCTTCCTCGTTTCCTCTTGCTCCTCGTTTAGGCCATTCATCTTTTGCTCCCATTGCTCCCTCTCCTTTTTCACTGCTCGCCTCTTCTCGTCCTCTACTCGATCCACCTCCTCTTTCAGTGCCTTAACCTCCTCCAAGAGTGCTTTCACTCTTTCCGAGTCCTCCCGCTCCTCTGTTTGTCTCTCCTCCTCTTTCTTATTCTCCTCGTCTTCTCTCTGTCTCCGCTCCTCTTTCCTCTGTCTCTCCTCGTCAGCTGCTATCTGTAGCTCCTCACATTTGGCATCCAGCTCCTGGATCTGCTCCTCGGCCTTCTCCAGTTCTTTGCTCAACCGCAGGCTCTCCTCCTTGGCATCACTGATCTGGGCCTTGGCCGCCTGGAGCTCTTCTTCTGCAGCCTGGAGCCTCTCCTCGAACTCTTTTCTCAGCTCCGCCTCAGTTTCACGCTCCCTCTCCTCCGCCTGGATGCGGAAGCACTCAAAGTCTGCCTGCACCTGGAGGCAGGGAGGATAACGTGTTACACACTGCACTTGCATTTAAAGTCACTGACCACCCACTGAGAGGTGCATTCATAGAACTGCCCAAATTAATCAAAGCATTGATTCAAACAAATTATGTTTTTACTCCCAACAACACTCCGGAAACCTTTGAGACACATGATAACAGTTCAGTTATTTTTGTAGTGGCATTTTCACATTGCAAATATGCCGTACGAATACATCTCAAAGGTGCTCTAGGAACCTTTCAGAGCACTGAAGTGAACAGTGTATATACAAAACATTTGAAAAGGGCAAGACTGTGGCCATAAAGGCTAATTAGCTACAGTGTTGTGACATTCAAACAATAATCTCAGTGTGGGGGAAAACATCATTGCCAGCCTGCACTGTTGAGATTGGGCAGGTTAGATTCTAAACCTTTATTCAGGTTGTCACATAACCAGGATTCATTGGTAAATTATAATGTGCAGTTAGGAGTCCTGAAAATACATGATTGTTTAGTAGGAGATGCTTTATTTTGCAGTTCTGTAATCACCTAATAACTTTGTAGGAACTATGTATTAGGTAATTATATGGAAAACATATTACTAACATTTTCTCCAACAAGTCTATTACTTTCTTTATCTGCAGGACTTTGAGTTTATTACTGTGGTTAAACCATGGCCACTTGCTGCAGAATAAAGACTGTATTTAAATGTAATAGTTGCATGTTATGTAATAATATTAATCCAGACAGAATGGTGGTGAAACGGTTCACTGTGTCACGTCATAATCGTTTCTGATGAGCGCGCTGGTCCAAAGAGAAGACTGGAACGGTGCCGGCTACAACAAAGATTGGCCTCTCATCCTTACCTTCAGTCTGACGGACTAGCTTTAGTTTCTGTAATTTCAAATGCATGTCTAAAGCCAAACCCTCTTAAAGCTTCCTAGACATAACATTTACCCAGGGTTGTGGATATGCCATGACAACTGTAACTGTGTTTGATGTTTGTTGATTTATGATTTTAACAGATCTGCTATGAAGAAGCAATACTTTCGGTGAACTCAGCATAAGTCTAATTCCACAGTCTAGTTTTCTTTGGTTATAACATTTGCATCAGTGGCACTATGGCACTTGTCGGCTCCAACTGCATTCCTCCTACTAACAGTGTATAATCTTGTTCACAGCCATTTTCAAGACTGCCCTACACTAGGATTGTGTGTGTACCTCTGGTCATCAAATTCACAAAAACAGAGCCTATAGGATAAAGTTGTGAAATGGTTTTCATGTAGTGCTGATTTGCTGGCAGATGTTTACACTTGTGCAATAACATGCTCCTGAATTGGCAGCAAAAATGTCCAACTAAAACTGGAAAGCAAAAGGAAAGATGACAAATAAACTGTGGCTACACATTTAAAAATAAAGGTTTATGGTCGATGTAGATTTTCTCGCTTAAGCTGCTTACTGTTTCCAAAGAGCTCATAAGAAAATCATGTGCGTATTTATGATTCATGTTGATGTTTTATTGTGGTGCAGAGCATGGGTTCAGCATGTGTTCACAGTAGGAAGTCTTGTGGCTGGGTCAGGTCACAGGTTATCTGAACTTGGTTGATTGTTGTAGGTCACGTAAGAGGCGGGCGGGTTTGATTTGTTGCTCCTGAGAGTTTACAAATTAAATTACAGCAATTCAACGTGCCCTTGAATGAGCTCAGTTTATTTCATGATCAGGAGGGTAAGAGTACACGCACGCACACACACCTGGGCTCCAACTCTCTGCTGCATATCCAGGGAGTCCTGCAGCTCGAGGAGGCGTGTTCTCAGTGGCGCCCCCTCCCCTTCGTGACACGTCTCCACCAGGATGCGGTGCAGCTCTTCGTGGTGGGCGTGGCTCAAGGCCTGCAGGGCCGCCTCCTGCTCCTCATTCTTCATGTTCAGAGAATAAATCACCTGGAAAACGTCAACAACAGGCAAGGAAAGATTTAACGATTGTTGCACATTTCTGCCTTAAATTTTTGTTTTGAACTGTATCTGTTCATCATCTCTTTTAGAGATAGGTCGTGCTTTTTCTTCGCACTGATCACCACCACTCCGCTCCTAGTCTATATCCACGACGTTCCACTTCGGGGATTGTTCAGGTGCCGCCGGAAATTCCGCTGGATTTCGGCCGGATGTCCTTACCTTCTGCTTTCTTTGTGTTGGCATTTTAAACTCCGGTCGACTTATAAGGACTATGGTTAACTGCTTCTCAGATCTCTGCAGGGTAAAACGAGACAGCTAGCTAGATTGTCCAATCTGAGTTTTCTGTGCACAACTAAAACAAACTTTGAACGTACACATGCTCCACCCAACCCAAACACATTATTTTGCAGAGGCGCCGTTGGTCTGTGTGGTGCTTAGCTCCACCCAAGACGGTTGTGATTGGTTTAAATAAATGCTAATAAACCAGAGCATGTTTTTCTCCCATCCCGGAATGCTGTGTGGACTCGCCAGAACCTCCTCCGCAACGCTGTGGAGGAAGGCCTGGCAATGTGAGACTACTCCGCTACTGATGTGCCTTCTACAGTCTATGTAATCTCTATAAACAGATTTCTGCATATGAATGCATAATCTGTAGGCAACAGGACAAGATTTTGGTATCAGAAGCATTCTGGTTGCCATTTGACGTGCATTTGTAGTTGGAGTAGTTTTGACCAATCACGTTTGAGCGGGCTTTGGTTTTATGCAGGTAAACAGTCTGTGTGGAGAGCAAAAGAGGCGGAACGCCATGGCATCTGTGTGGAGATATCCACTGGCCAGACAGGAACCCCAGAAATATTGGCCGTTGCCCCTAGAGGCTAACCCCTCTTCTCATTTCTCAGTTTGTACAACCTTGATTCCTTTCCTCACCTCCTCTCCTTGTGTCTTAGTCCCTCCCACCTGAGATACGAGCGGAGGAGGCGACGAAGAGACACAGCAACAGAGGATTCAAGGCAGGTATTTAACTATAAGGGACATCCGTGTGTCACAGGTGCAAAGGATACACTTGTGCATCCTCGCTCATAGCTCCTCCTGTAAGCCTCCTCTTTCCTCGGGATGCATTTTAAAATATTTCGACATTCCTTCCAAGATGCCACGCAGAGATCGATTTCCGGGTCACAGGCATGAGGACGGAGGAGAGAGGAAACGAGGAGGCACAAAATAGAGAAATGAGAAGATACCGATATCCCATGATTTCCAAGATTGCAGTCTACTGTATGTGTCCCAGAAATTGCAGATCAGATTTTCTATGCTTATTTATTACTCTAGTTTATCATTGTGTTTTGAATTCTTGGTTAATTAGTATAATTTTATAAAGCCATTCTTCATTTTAGGGTTTTCTGTCCCTTAGGTCAAGAAATTGAGGAAAAAGTGCTTTTGTGTAGCATATACTTTCTTTTTGGACTGCAGAATAATTTAAAGCTGAAACAGTTAGTCATTGTTAAGTTAAGGCTGACATTGGAAAATTTATTTGCAGACTGAGTAATATGTTTCCTCTTTGATAGGAAAAGAATCAAATTGGCCTCCTTATTTGATTTGTAAGCACATATTGAGTTCTTTCTTATGGACTAGATTTTAGATTGTATTCGCAGTTTTACTCTCCTTTTTTGTTTTTATGTGACAGGCAGGATTAAATGTATATATTATAATTTGGTGATCATTTTTTAATGTTGCTTTCTTGACCAAATCTTCTTCGGAAAACAATCCACAGTTTAATTTGATCTGGTTAGGGTTTACATCCTCATGGATTTAGATGATTCACTCTGCGGGGTTGTTTCCTCTGTATTCATTTAACGCGAGTGCATTGCAAACAGCAGGAAAACTGACACCAACACTAGTCCACAAACAGACATTATGGAGCCAATATTTTCAGCTGCCAGCTTTATGATAAGAAATATTAAACTGACACGGACTGACATGGAAACACAAAAATCACCAAACACAAATAACAGAAGTTAAATAGCAACACTGACAAACAGTGTGCACTACTGTAACCAAAGTCCTGTGAGTTAAAATAGTCCCAGCACTGCAGCTTCATGCAGTGATTTCCCTGCCTGCCAACATGTGAGGAGTCTCTCCCCCTCCTCCCAATATAGTCTGTGACTAACACCTGAAATATGGCCTGTTTCTCCCCACTATTCACTTTACCCTCTACGCCATGTCTACAGTGTCATCATATGCTCCTGCTGAACCTGATGGCTCACTTACCCACCCACAGAGATGTGTGTGTTTGTGTGTGTGCATGTGCATGTGCATGTGCATGGGTGTGTGCTGGGGACACATAGGCTCATATTTTATCCAGACGCCTCACTGTCTGCAGTACACAGCTGGCACAGCACTGCCGGACATTCCCTGTGTGTTTTGTGTGTGTGTGTGTGTGTGTGTGTGTGTGTGTGTGTGTGTGTGTGTGTGTGTGTGTGTGTGTGTGTGTGTGTGTGTGTGTGTGTGTGTACACACACACTTGTCAATCTCCATTGATCTATGATGTATTTCTAATAATTAAACGACAGATATTGATGATGGATGTGACATCTGCCCAAATCCTAATCACAAACCCGCCTCTCTCTGTCCTGCCAGTCAAACACTGAATTGAGGGCAAGCTCTAAGGGGAGTGTGTGTGTGCTGTTCTTGGCTGTCCTCTTTGGCCAGTTTGAGAGTGAGAGCAAGAAGGGTAAGAGGAAAATATAGCAGGAGAAAGGAAGAGAGAGGACAATTTAGAAAGCATTCCCACACCTGGACATATGTAACATTTCCAAAATAATGTGAACACCCATATGTGATTGTTGAAAATCTACCTCCCGTGTTGTCCTTTCTCAGCGGTGACGTAAAACGCACCACTTGGGCTGCTGTGCACGAATGTCGCCGGACTAAAGCATTTTATAAACATAGCCACACTGAGAAATACAGAAGGGAGTTTTGTGGAACTGATAGGATTAATTATTACTACTTACTTTGTATCAACTAATTTGGCAATGGCTTGAAAAAAGAAAATCTTAAATAGTCACACTTTAATTTAGGTTTTTGGGTATAAATTCTCAAGATGCTTGGCATGGCAGCTCGGTCAGAGAGTGGCAATGAGAGCCTCTTGCTACTGTAAATCCCATATTGATCCTGCCAGTCGATAATGTTTTTCATGTAGCCTCACAAGCCTGTGCCTGTGCTTATTGACAATAACTTCATAGTCAGCAAAGCATGAAATGAGTATTCCGTCTACAGAGTAAAATAGAGCCAGGATGAGGCTTTTTGAAACTGGAGTAAGATGTAGAGTGAATGGTTGGTGCACAGAGGAGAGGTTAGGCAAAGAGACAAGCAAGCATGCACACTCTTACATCAGCCCCCCATTCACCCACACACACACACCTCTACACATATCAAAGAGGGTAACGGGTGTGCTGGATTACAAAGCAGGGAACATTGTGACAGTGTAAGCTAGATAAGTACAGGAAATCACACACAGAATTAGAGCTGCCAAACAAAAGTGTTGGCGAATATGTGCACACAAAGACACACTTTAATATGCTACTGTTCTCTGTGAATCACGTAAAGAGACTACTCTCTTCTGTGTATAAATGGGGGTGTGTGCATGTCTGTTCACACACAAGCTTATGTGAACATTCACAACAGCTGGCCTGACAGGGTCAGCTTTCGCTTTCTTCCCATTGGCTTGTTCTTTCATGTAAACACACTCCGACGTGCTACTGGTTTATCTTTAGCAGCACCCATTCAACCAGGACAGACCACAGAGAGGGAGGAAGGTTGATGTGAGGGAGGGGGGGAAGGGAGCTGTGTAAGTCAAGCATAAGTGTGGATGGGTGAGTGGAGGAGTGAGGGACAGGCCGACGTGAGGAGGTGTGTTAAGTAGCCTACAAGTCCATGACTGAATGCGTGTGTGCCAGCCTCCTCCATTCACACAGAGAGCAGAGGTTAATAAATATATAAGGTTACCACAGCTGACCCATTTCCTGCTTCCTCTCCACTCCACACCCCGCCCCAAAACACTCAAATAAACCATGTGTCACGTGTCCAGCATCCCAAAGCTCAGAGAAAATGCTTACACCAAATATCAAATTGGATGATTCTTATATTTCATCAGCGCTCTGGGTTTCAGATTTATTTCCTGCGGTCATCAAAGACCTAAAGCGGACTGGCAGGGCTTGCATAAAGTTTCAAGAGAGAGAAACAAGTCCAGGCTTCTTTTTCATTGGCATGGAAGGAGCAGAGAGCCAAGAGAGGTTGAAGGACTAGGCTGGCAAATTCCCCTAACAAGCACAGACACAAGTGCTGACCCCTCATCTGTGTCATCTTAGTGTGTGTGTGTGTGTGTGTGTGTGTGTGTGTGTCTGTGCCTCTCAGAAAAAGCTTTCTGAACAACACACGGCAAATAGCTTGTAATGCATTAGCCTACACTCATGTGCTCTGCACACACACACACACACACACACACACACCACACACACACACACACACACACACACACACACACACACACACACACACACACACACACACACACACACACACACACACATACACACACCTTGCAGGCTACACAGAGGTGAACCCATAAGGGAAGATGGGAACTGCACAGTCATCAGTAATTGTCATAGCTCAACAAGCGATGGGTCATGCACTGCTTCTGTAAGCATTATTGTGCACCAGAGAGAGGGAGAATCCTCATATAGCAATGCTTACTGTATGAAAAGCCAATGCATATACTGCTGCTGCAACCCCTGCCTGCACACTGATGTACACATCATGTCTGTGGTAATAAAAAAATGGTTATAATCATGTCACAAAAGGTTATTGATTACTCAATTAATTCATTTTTATTACAAATATTTGGTGGTTCCAGCTTCTTCAATGTTGGGTTTTGCTGTATGTTTAATATCATTGTTAATTGATACATTTGGATACCTTTTTTTATCTGTTGGTCAGACAGAGAAACATAATTTTGGCCTCTGGCATTCATGCACTCTTTGAGATGTTCAATTGTCTTTAAATTGTTTGACATGTAGCCTAACCGTCTAAACTATAAGTGATGCATGGAGAAGATAATCCATAAATTGACTGATAATTGCATCACTCCTTTGCTGCCCTGAAAGGTTTGGCTCTCAAATCGCTAAAGATCTGCAGCATACACCTAAAGCTCTCCGTGATCGCTAATGTCTGATTACTGTGTCAGGCATGAAGACGAATCAACCCTGATCCAAGTTTTCCAATCATTAGCCTATCCCAAGAGATACGGATTTGTAACAGAGCACATCTATAATGATGTTTAAGCCAGAATGAGTAGTGTCTATTACTGTGATATTTTGTTTTACGAAATACTTCTCTTATTGGGCTATTTATTAGCTATTTTAATCTCATTTGGATCAATTTTTAAGCTATTTATAATTCCAATTATATAATAATTTACATTTTTGCTGTGCTATCTTTTGGTGTCCCAATATGTCATAGCCTAGGATAATTGCAGGTCGCCTTCTCAACATGTAGCCTAATTATGTTCGGGTGTGATGGCAGATAGTGAGGCAGCCATCAGATCATCCAATCAGCCTGACAGCGCGTCTGCCGGCGCGCCTCTCTCCTCTCGGTCTCACATGCAGGTTTTACCTTGGTGAGCTGAGCGATCTTCTTGCACATCTTGTTGTGCATCTGGTAGTCGTACAGCTCCTGTTCGATGTTCGGGAACTCTGCCGCAGTCCCGTTAACGGTGGAGCCCGGCCCGGGGGGCTGTGCAGCCTTACCGGCTCCTGAAGCCATAATAAACCCCCCAGGGAACTTCCCAGACCGGTGGATAGTCAGAAATTATCCTGCCGCCTCTCAGATGAAAATTCCCACCTAAATCGTGTCAACTTTTTACTCGTGCATCTCATTCCTCTGTCGGTAGACCACCTCCCGTGAACAGCAGCTCGAGCGATTCGCTGGAAAACATTTGGTTCTAGATCGGCGGGGCTCTCCTCGTGCGTTCCGGTAGTTGCCCCCCTTCTCCCGCTGTCCGCCCGGTGATCGCGGAGGTCACACGCTGGAAGTCCATCGGGGACGCGCTCGCGCCAACCGACCCTTTCCTGCTGTCAACAGATAGGCTTTTTTTTTTTTATTCTAAGAGGGAGCGCTCGAGGATGAAGGCATATCGTCCAACCACCTGTCTCGCGGCAGGGGCGGAGAGGGGCGTGTGTATCCTATGGAACATACCGGAGACAGCTCGAGAGGCGCACTGCTGCAGTGCTGCCCCGCCCCTACCGGCGCTGCTGTATCAATCACCGTGTGGATGGGAGGAGGGGGTCCCCGGGGTCTAGTCGTGTGATTTTACTATTAATCAGATAAACATAGGCTCTAACTGCTGCTTTTTTCTTCTATTTAAAGAAAGGTCATTTTATGCCTAAGGCTAAATCTTGTATTATTAGCCGACTACCACTAGGCTAGTAGCTAGGCTATTGGCTGAACTGCCATATCACAATGAACACATTTGTGAAACTGTAGCCTACCTCTTTATGCATATAGACTATCAATTATTTTTCTCTTGAAATGGCCTACAGATAGCCTAGAGAAAGTCACAAGAACACATTAGGCTATCATACACAAGTTGGCACCATTGACTAACACCCCTCACTTTAATGGGCTCCAGCAAATTAGTTGACCAAAATCGATAAATCTAAAAAACACTTCCCATAATACAACTCATGTAGCATATTTTCATCAGACCCTCATTGCCTATACATTTTCAAAGTCCAAGCCCTCTTTCTGCTGAAGACAAATAGGTTGTCTCTTTCAAAATCAAGCTGAGAATAAAAAAAAAATGTTGTTTTCTTGAACTTGATAAAGATCATTCAGAGCCATTAAAGACTGTCTTCACCAGCTGAGTAACTCCTCATAATGAGTAAACTGACCTGTAAAATCGATGTGGTGCCCTCACAGCCACATGGTTGTATTAACCTGTCATGAGGCCTCTGGGGGAAAATAGCTATGGGTCCCTAGGCTACTGTAAAACCAACCCCATCCACCCACCACCCCTGTAATTGTGTTCCCTCCTCATCAGGTACAGTGTACACTGCAGACTACACTAGAGAACAAGTCCTTCTATGCTACAATAATATGGGCACACATTTTCTGTGTCAATTAGGGTAATTTCAATAAACAACTTTATTCCGAATTATGCCATGTGAGGCATAATAGGGAGTTTTTCCTCCTCACTGTCGCATTGCTTGCTCTCGGGGAATTGTTGGGGCTTTGTAAATTATAGAGTGTGGTCTAGACCTACTCTATCTGTAAAGTGTCTCGAGATTACTCTTGTTATGATTTGATACTATAAATAAAATTGAATTGAAATTGAACTGAATACAACAGTTTGTGGGATACAACAGCTTGTATCCCACAAACTTTTCAAAACCAACAATCTGACAATCATGCCCAAGCAGACATTGGCTCTTAAGCTCTCTTTTTTCGTTCTTTCATCAGTTCATATATCCATCCAAGCCAAGGTCATGAATGCCTTTGAGGAGAGACTGTCCGAAAGTATGTGTTATTAGCATGATTTATTGCATTTGAGAGAAGAAGAAATGCAAAAGACACAGAGTTCTTGAAAAGAGATCGGGGCGGCAGAGGGATGCACTCAGGAGGAGGCTGATGGCAGGGGTTTCACCCCGCCTTTGAGTGTGGCCATTTGCTATAAACAGTTTTATCCTTAGAAGTGGTATGACGGCACATCTTACGACCTGGTTTGTTTAAAACATACTGAGGCCTTGAGACGTGCCACAAAATAATAACACAGCACCAGTTTTAGTGTGTGTTCTTCAGTTGGGCATATCCCCAAACTAATTTGCAATTAATCTAATTATTACAAACCACTTGGCACATATGGTGAACCTGGAGCTGCAGGGGACCCAAGGGGTCTGGGGCCCCTGGGCATTTCGTCTGCTGGGCATTTCGTCTGCTTCGACCAGTTTGTAATCCAGCCTTGGTCACAATGAGATATTGTCCTACATATGTTATATCTGTGTTTAATGGAGCAATTCAGACTATAAATATTGCAAGGTAATGAGAAACGGTATAGCTTGATGATTGAATGTTTAAGCAGTTTTACATAGGGAGTGTATCTCTCTGGAAAGCATTTGGATGTCTTAAGTTCACCCACTGTATGTGCCAGAGATTTACAGAAGCGCTAGAAGCTGTTTTTTCACATCTTTTTGGCTCATGACATAGCATGTGTATGGACTACTGGAGAGACTTCTGGCCCCTGCATCCACCAGCATAAATATTTAATATAATAATACACCTCTCAGATAATCCTACGCCCACATGCACGCAGGTCTAAAGCAGAAGCCTGACAGAGTAGGCTACCATCTATATTAAATTGATTTCCAGAGATAGATGGCTATCCCTATCTGCCTGTGGAGATGCCCTTCCCACGGGTGATCTGTTTGCTGTGCCCCCTCCACAGCTGTCCGGCAGCTGCAGCCTTGGACATCATAACAGTAACAGAGGGGTTGCAGACTAATATGGCTCAAATATGGGATATTAAATAGCCTACTAGCAGATTAGTGATTGCTGATTTCTTTCATCCAACAAAAATTCAGCCACATGATTATCTGGTTCCGTGTATGTTTTTAAATGCTAAATTACAACAATCCAACAAAACCCAGTATATCTAATGTAAGTGTTGTAAACTAATTGTGGTCACACAATTCTGTGTCCCTTCTGTTGGAGTGCACAGCTGGGTTTTTGTATAGGCTACATCTGCAACCAACATTTTTTTTTTTTTAAAAAAATTTTTTTTTAAAATTTTTTTTTTTTAAACTCCATAAAAAAAAAAATAAAAAAAAAAAATAGGGCTTTAAAAATAACATGACTGTCATTTATTATCTCAATTAATCAAATAATTATTTAATATGTAAAATGTCAGAAAAGGGGCGCCTTTACAGGTGCGGCCCTTTGCTGTATGTCATTCCCCCTCTCTCACCCCTTTCATCTCTTCAGCTGTCCTGTCAATAAAGGCCTAAAAATGCCCATTTTTTTGGCATGTTTTCTGATTTTGTGCGACATTGTCCAAAACCCCTAAGATAGCAAATATTCACAATTGGTTGCTGTTACAAGGGAATGTTTTCCATTTTTGCTTTAAAAAAAAATACTAAAACGATTCATCAATTATCAAAAAAGTTGCTGATTAATCAATTAATTGGTGTGTTTTACGTCTGCTACTTTTGTAGTTCCTGCCAGGCTAAATTCTGGGCAAATTAATCAAGGCTTTTAACGTCATTACGTGATAATCAATCTCAGTTCTCGCGAGAACACACAACTGTTTGAAAACAGGCGGCAGTGTTGCGAGAAGAAAACGGAAGAGAAGGTACATTTCTAAAAGTCACGATAAGTTTAATTATTCAGTAAAATATAATGTCTGCTTTGATGTGCTAATAAAGGATGATGTAAAGTGTCTCTAGGGAATTGTATCCCATACGACGTAGCTATGGTATGTTGTTTTTCTGCTGGAGTTGGATCGAGGAGGGGCTTTTAGCTAATGAGACACCAGAGACAAACAGGCTGCTGCCGTTAGCATTCAGTTAAAACGTTATTGGAGGTGTTAGTTACTGTGAGGAAAGCTCTTGCGGCTGATTGACTGATTCTGTCTTTTAATTTGGTTTTCTGTTAAGGAAAGATGACTGCAGACAATGAAATAGAGATTAAAGAGGCGTTTCAGCGCGCTCAGAAGGGTCACAATAACAAGGCAAAGCTGGTGGCAAGCCTGAACAGCCGCTACAACAAGGTAAGTGCTGTGTGTTATGTGAAGCTATTATTATATGTAGGCTACTCTCGTCTCTACTCTGTTTTAGACACACCACATGTTCTATGTTTTTTTTTTTTTTTTTTTTTTTTTTTCTCTCTGCGCGTAAAGAGATTTGTATAAATAGCCCCAAATGCAACTTGAAAAGGTAGTGGCAAACAAAAGGCAAAGAAAAGTTTAAATCCACTACTTAAAAGTATTTAAGTTGGAGCAGACCTTAAGTTTTCTAAAGGTTTGTTCTAAATATGTGGTACAAAGAAACTGTGTTTTGTTTTGACCCTGGGGACAGTAAGCTAGCCTGTCCACCTGAGAGGTCCGGAATGTATGTATTCTGTTGTGAATGAATATTGCCAAAACTCATGACTTGGTTTCACATATTGCTCATTTCCACTATATATATATATATATATATATATATATATATATATATATATATATATATATATATATATATTTAAACTATTGTTTCTCCTGGTTTGCATCCTCTGTCACCTGGGATTGATGACATCCTCCCATTTCCTCAACCAGCTTGAGGACAAGACACTGTTCCATGAGGAGTTTGTCCACTACCTGAAGTACGCCATGATTGTCTACAAGCGTGAACCTGCAGTTGAAAATGTCATAGAGTTTGTTGTGAGGTTTGCCACGAGTTTCCAGTCTCCACCTAAAACAGAGGAGGAGGAGGAAGCGGAGGAGGAAGAAGAAGATGCTGAGGATGATCATCCATTTTTGAGTTTCATCTTCAATTTCCTGTTGGAGGTATGAACATTATTGCACAAGTGTATGTTTGTTCTATGTATACTAAATGATTACAAGAGATCAACTTTGATATATACATGTTTATCATTTGCAGCAAACTTTAAAAATATATCTAATCCCCAATACTTTTCCTACAATGATAACAAAACCTCTCTGACTTTGTTTTAAGAATTTGCTGTACAGTGAAGCCCTGGTGTGATTGATGTGTCTGCTGCCTCTTAATCTGATTTTTGTCCTGTCCCATCTGTCTCCTCTCTCTTCCTGTTGGACTCCATCCGTTTCTCACTCCTACACTTTCCTTTGGTATGCAACCCCTTTTTCTCTGTCCCGCTTGTCCTTTTTCCTTTGATCCATGTCCACTCTTGTCGGCCTGTTTCTCCCCAATCCTGTCTTGCTCCTCTTTTTTTCCACTTCTTCTCCCAAACTGTTTGGACTGCCTTCCTTTCTTCTCAGTCTCATAAAGCCAATAGCCATGCGGTGCGTTTTCGTGTGTGCCAGCTGATCAACAAGTTGCTAGGCAGTATGGCAGAAAATGCCCAGATAGACGACGACCTCTTTGATCGCATCCACCAAGCCATGCTAGTCCGTGTCACTGACAAGTTCCCCAATGTAAGGATTCAGGCTGCTTTGGCCATGACACGTTTACAACAGCCAAAGGATCCTGACTGTCCAACCATCAACGGTTTGTGTTTGTTTTTCTATCCCTGCCTACACTGTTTTTCATTTGACAGAACACACTTGAGCAAATGCAGAAAAATATTATGCTTTCGTCTTTTTAGAATGATATGTTTATCATTGTTCAACTTTAAAATATGCAGCTTATAGTGCATTTCTTCAATGACCAAATTTGAGACATCATTGTTCAAACCTATCTGTTGTACTAAAATTACAAGTCCATGAAGAGAGTGGAAACTCCCATTCCCACTGGTCAAGTGTCACTTTTAATCTTAGTATAGTCTTTAATCCCCACTCTTTGGAGTAGCCTTTTTGTGTGTGATTTGTATATGTACAGTATGTTTTTATATCTTTGACCCTCTAATTGACCCTCTAATTGTCTAATGCTCTTATTTTTTTCCCCCCCACTGTTCAGCGTACATGTTGATTCTGGATAATGATTCTAATGCTGAAGTGCGACGTGCCGTTCTTTCCTGCATTGCGATGTCCCCTCGGACCCTCCCGAAAGTACTTGCACGCACCCGGGACATCAAAGAGAACGTCCGCAAGCTAGCTTACCAGGTAGCTACAAATGCAGTCAAATGTTCCGATATAAATTCATGCACACATAAGTACATCAATAACATAATAAAGTTGTTGTCTTGATCTGACTGAACACTCGTTGCAAACTTTCTATCTTTTGTTATCTGTTTTAAGGTTCTGGCTGACAAAGTTCACATTAAAGCTTTGACCATCGCACAGAGAGTTAGTCTACTGCAGCAGGGTCTCCATGACACCTCAGGTAATAATGATTTCCTTTTGCCTGTGTGCATGCAACATTACATTTACAGACACGTTCAATTATGTACTTGCACTTTCAGTAAGCAGAAAATCCATTAAAGCTGCAAGAAACAAACATTTTTTATTAGCAGTTAATCTGTTCACTTATTGTCAAAATTGTTTAGTTTATGAATTTAAAAAAAGAAAAAATGTCCACTATTTTTCCCCGCCTGAGGTGTGGTCTTTAAAGCGCCCATATTATGCTCATTTTCAGGTTCATAACTGTATTTTAAGATTGTACCAGAATAGGTTTACATGGTTTAATTTTCTAAAAACACCATATTTTTGTTGTACTGTACAGCTCTCTCTCACTGCTGCAGATCCTCTTTTCACCTGGTTTCTGTTTTAGCTACAGAGTGAGACCTCTTTTCATCTTCTTCTTCACTACTATCTTTGATTGCACTCGCACATGCTCAGTAGCTCAGATGTAGAGCATGTCAGCTAGCTAACTAGAGACAGTAAAAGAAAGCCTGTTTCTCCAACTTTGGTCAGTTACAAGGCAGGATTAGCTGGGAGACTTCTAAATGAGGGCACACATGTAAGTAGTTCTTTTGTAGTTTATGGTGAACTTGTGTGTGTTGTAGCAGTGCTTTGCTATTGAGAACGACGTAGCATGCTAGCGTTAGCATTAGCGTTAGCATGCTAACGAGCTAACGGTTGTGGTTAGCCAGCTCATTTCGGACTGTGACGTCACAGCATCACTAGGAGACTGAAGGCAGGACACATTCAGAAACCGTATCTCACTCAAAACAGCATGGATGGATTTTTGTCAAAGTTTGTATGTGTGTGGAAGCACCAGAGACACAAAAGAACACCCCAAATCCCAGAAAAAATGATTTCTTCATAATATGGGCACTTTAAATGTTTTGACCAGCAGTGTAAAACAGCAGAAAGTGCACGTTCTTACATTGGAGTTGCTGCAACCAGTGATTTATAAAAAGAGAGAGAAAAAAAACAGTTATGGCTGGCTAAACAACTACATATTTTTGAGTAATTTTCTGTTGATCATCACAATTGATTGTTTCAGCTCTAAATTCCATTGTGGCTATTTAATATGTCTGATTGTCTGTGTGTGTTGTAGAAGCGGTGCGGGAGGTGGTTTGTTCTCGCGTACTGCCGTCCTGGATGCTTCGGCTGGATGGTAACGTCATAGAGCTGCTCCACAGGCTGGATGTAGAGAACTGTGCCCAAACAGCTCTGGACACACTGAAAGCCATCTTCAAAGGCACACCTACTGAAGAACTGCTGCAGAACAGAGCGCAGCTCGACAACAGGTATACTTCAAACTCTGTCTCTCTGGCTCTCGCATGTTGTCACATAATTAAGAAATCGTCTGAAGTTAGAGATTATGTGTGTTTTCAACAGGAAGCTGATCCCAGTAGAGACTCTGTCCTGTGAGAATGTGCTTTACTGGAGAGCTCTGTACGAGTTCATCAAGGCTAAAGGAGAAGATGGTGATGAAATACTGGAGCAAGTGTTACCAGACGCTGCCACTTACGCAGACTACCTCTATGGGTAAGAGAAGAGACAGTTCACTGGATTACATTGATAGTTTTCTTGTTGTCTGCTGTATATTTTAGCCCTACTGCAGAGTAAATTCTGGACCAGAGAATTGATTAGTAGCAACAGGCTCTACAGTGATTTATTCTTGTAGTTAAAGGATGGTTTCACAATTTTAAAACAAGTAGGTCTTAAAAGTCAGGTGCCCATATGAACACTGAAACGGTTTGGTCTTGCTGTAAACATTCCTCCTGTTCATATTTGAGACTAACATCCAGTTCTTCCGTGCAAAAACACATGCAAAACTTTATCCAAAGTTAATGTTTCTTTAGTAGACACAAATCAAGTAGGTATCTTTTTAAAGTTTTAACTTTTTTTGTTCCTTCACTGCAGCTCAGAATGTAAACAGTATGGGACACTTTAAAGAGGGAATTCTCTACTAAAAAGGATTTAACTTTGGAATGTATTTACCTTTTTGTTTAATGGTACGTGTCCAGATAGGCGTTTTCACAGAAGATATCGGCCTGCTTCCCAGTATTGCACGCTAGTGGGCTTTCCACCAGCACTGATCAGTTTCTCTACACTGACCACAGACAAGCAAAGAAAACAGGCTACAGCCTCATACAACAAGCCTGATGGCTGTGCCTGATTGGGCGAAAGCGTCATGTGGGGGCTGTCTGCTCTCAGCTTTCAAAACGGACCATAATGTCTCGTTTGGAATTCAATCTCTTATTTTACAAAAATAGTTCACCGAAATGTGTATCTGAAAAAGAATTAAGCGAGAAATAGGCTATACAGCTGCTGCATGTGTCTTCATTTCAGGTCGACAACAGTCAGTTAAAAAGATTTTCGTCAGCTTTTGAGAGGCGCTGAGCTGGAAACTCCTCATTTGCATGAAGTTGCCTGGATTCAACTTCATGCAAATGAGGAGCGGGCGACTCGACGCACCGCTTCTCCAAAGTTCCCGTGATGCTAGCTGCTTCCATAGAAATTAATGTGAATCATGGAAATGACACTGACAATGGACACACACCATAACTCAGTCTGCTGAAGCCTTATATTTACGTCAGATAAAGTTTTGAATATTTTTTGCAAAGAATGAGGACTGAATTTTGTCCCCCATCACTTATATTGAAAGCACTTTAGAAAGGGATCTTTTAATGTCCCACGTGAACAGGAGGAAAGACTACCAAAACATTTTCATGTTGTTCATATGGGCCCGACTACTCTTTTAGGGTGGATCGGATATCGGGCCGAGACTGACTCATATATCGGATCGGGTATCCTTGACAATGGGTCCGATCTCTTCAATTCTTTATTATTATTATTATTATTATTATTATTATTATTATTATTATTATTATTATTATTATTTCTTATTTTAATAATAAATAACAGTTCATTATATTTATAACTATGTATTAATTTGTTACATTTCATTTTACAAAGTTAGAAAAGCAGCATTTAAGTCGAGCCTGATGTTGTGTTACACATAATTAAATGATCCCAGTCATTTCCACACAGTGAGACATAGAGCTTATTATCTAAACACTGGTATCAGATCGGAACTCGTTATCGGTCGGTGCCCAAATCCCAGGTATGATATCGGGACTGATTTTTATTTAACAAAAAATTGTAAACCTAACCCATTTTAAAATGGTATTATGTAGTTAATTTGTAATACTCAGAACAGAACACCTGACCCAGTAGCCATAATGCTCATGTTGTTACTCAGGTATCTGAATGCAGCTCCGCTGTTCTCAGAGGAGCTCTTTCTGTGTGTAACGGTGTGGCTAACGCATTGCTTATGTTCCATTTAACATGGCTAGTTATTTTAAAGTGTAGCATTCATATAAAAAAGACAATCCGAGAAAGAAATTTTTTTTTTTTTCTTCAATTTACGTGATCAAAGCCAGATACTTGAAAAACAGCTGTGATCAAGTTAACATGCCTCAGGGACCCAACAGATAATGTACTATAACTACTTTGATATGTAGCTGCAGACCGGCACTTAATATACTAGACAGCTCCTAGAACACAGTAACACCTCTGAATTTGCGGTTTCTTTGCGCCAATAATGTTTTATTCTTATAGATCTAGTTTTGCTTTTGATGGCTAGACCACAGCATTCATCTGGAGACATTGTGATTTAGATTAAGAAACTTCTACAAAGCCTTCTTTCATCTTCAAGTTAGCTTTAACCAAACTGCATAAAGCACACTGAATATACTCTGAATTGGTTGCTTATAATCTTATATTGACATAAATCACAGAATGCCTTCTTCCACACTCATCATATCATCAATGTAGGAGCATTCTGCTGTTTTACCACCTGCCTAATGCATGTGATGCTGTAGTGTGAAATGCTCCTTAGTGGCTCTGTTAACATTTATCTAATCTGAGCGTGCTGTTGTAATCCCTGAGTTGTATGACTCTTGACTAGGGGGGTAAGAAAAAATCAATACACTTGAGTATCGCAATGTTTTATTTTGCAATACTGTATCGATTCTCCAAAAAGTCAATATCGATTTCTTATTATTATTATTATTATTATTATTATTATTATTATTATTATTATTATTAAAAAAAATATATATATATATATATTTTTTTTTTATCGTTCAAAAATATTCATATAAGACAGTGGTTCACGTTTATGTTGTCTTTAACGCCCTACCGCTAGATGGTTATGCTGAGACACACCACTAGTGTCCTTGCCTAACGGTGCCTGACTTTCAGCTAGAAGCTAACAATGTAGCTATGGCTGAACTTTGGCCTACTTTAGCATATCAACATTAGCTCACTAAGAACCTGTGAACCACAATCCCAAACTGGCAGTTTTTCTGTGTACTGAATAGTTTACCTAAAGTAAACTTCTTTGACTTTTATGAACATCATGTCTTTTAAATATTAGTTTTTCTAAAATTATACTTATAATTAAGTATACTATAAATCCCAATATGGCACCTTATGCACAGTATTGCAATATATTGAATCGTGACCCATGTATCATATCGCCAGATTCTTGCCAATACACAGCCCTACTCTTGACCCTTGCAGGTATCTGAAGGCAGTGCCTTTGCTGTCAGAGGAACAGAGGGCTGACTTTACCCAGCTGGAGCTCGTCATGACCAAGGAGTTCATCGCCCAACAGCTCATCCATCTCATCGGATGTCTGGACACCAATGAGGAGGGCGGCAGGTAAGATAAGGAAAAAAGTTGTGTTGTTAAGATGAGGAACAGATGTTGTGTGAGGTAACAAACGTGGAATGGGCAAAGAGTGGGATAGTACTGAGGGAGAGGGAAGGAGGGATCATATACAACAGCTTTAAATGAGGGAAGGAGAGATATTTTAGTAGTATCTGTTTATTCAGCTACTAAGAGCAGGAGGTCAGACTTGAAAGAGGCATGGATGGGACGATAAGAGGTTTTGAGGAAAGGACTGGTATGAAGGCGAGTGGGGAGAACAAGTGCTTCTTTTTTTTGTTTTTTGGACACAATTTTCTGAGGGTGAAAGTTGAAAGCGAAGGAAAGGGGCTTAAAAGGAAGGACTAGAAACTAAGATTTAGTTATTCTGTTTTAGGGCTGAACAAGAACAATTATTATTATTGACTTGATAAGAATAAATGTAATGCTACACTGTTTCTTAGATATGTCAATGCAATTAGTTTCCTTAATCGTGTTGACCTCATTTTTATCCTGATTGTTTATAATATGACCAGTGTAGGAGTTAGACCAGTCTAGTTAAACTTATGGACTGGATTATTTTTGGGGCTTTTTGACCTTTTTATTGGATAGGACAGCTGAAGACAGGAATGTGGCAAGGGCTGAACCATGGTACACGGTACATTTGAAATTCCGACAATATATTGAAATCTGCAATATGTGTACATTTAGTTGGGTAAGAAATCTATAGTGTCAGTAATGTTTGTTTTGCCTGGCAAAATCCTTAATTTTGTTCAATTTGCCAAATATTTTCATCAGCTTGTTGAGGTGTTTATAGTCAGACTTGTCATGTTGTAATGCTTTTGTAGGAAGCGCGTGTTGGCTGTCCTGCAGGAGATGTTGGCTCTTCCACAGACTCCCTCCTCCCTGGTCTCCCTTCTCATGGAAAAACTCCTCACCCTCGTTCCTGATGACCACAGACGCATACAGACTGTAAGTTACATTTTACACTTACATGTGCCCTTCATAGATTTAGTTGACAGACCAATTAGGCAAAAATTACAATGCAAAAGCTGAAATTATTTATCAATGTTTCCAGATGTTGAATGCGTGAATTAAACGGTCCTATGCCACTAAAGTTTTGAGATGTCACATAATTAAACAGATTTTCTATTCAGTGGGGGTATTGTTACCACGGAGATTGACGTCTAAATGAGCTGGCTTTGTGTGCCACAGGTGGCAGAACTCATCTCCGATCTGAGGGAGCCCATCAACGAGGCCAGTCAGCCAGTGGATGAGAACATGAGCCGCCGGCAGCAGGTCCAGGTGGGCAACACTCTGCCAACTGAAAGCACCCAGAAGCAATTAGATTCAGTAATCCCATCCAAATACCCATCCAAATACCCTACTGTTTTTTCTTTTTTTTTGGATGGATGAAAACACCACATATTGGCACACTGCTAACTTGTATTTGGTAAAAAAGTTACAATCATTACAAAGCTACAGAAAGATTGAATCCTACAAACGGATATTCAGGTTTCCTTTGTTATGAATGAACCCAATAACTAAATATATGAAAGGTTTATGCATTTTAAAATTGAGATAACAAACAAACTATCTTTCCTAAGTCTTGTCTGTTCTGTGCTCTATTTACATTCCGTCTGTTTCTATTTGTCCATCCCTCTGTACCTCCAGCTAGCAGATGGTTTGTATTTTGAGGCAAAGCATGTTTTCAGTGAGGTGGAAGGTGCATATCATGCCAATCTGGTCCTTGCCTGGTTTATTCAGGTCCAGTAGTTTTCCCTTTTTTAATATTGAAACATGTTTTCCCTTCTTTAACCTCGGTGAGAGTCAGTGGTTACACAGCAGGAACACAATAAGGCACAGAGAGGGATTGCTCACAACTTTGTCAATACTCACTTCCCCATCTTTCAACAGACACTAAAAGTATTTAATATTGTGGAGGCCCAACAGCTGCTGAGGAAGTTAATCCTTGCCCAGGTGTATGACTTCCATCCCCTCTGTGCACCTGCTCGCTCGCCAGCTCTATCTTTGTTCAGTCCGTAAAGGCAAAGTAGGCCCTGGAGGTTTGTCACCTGGGCCAGAGCCCCGGGTGGTGGTGGTGGTGGTATTTTTCCTGTAAATAGAGGCGTAGTTGCCCGTCTCAACAGTCAAGAATCCTCTGGAGTGTATTTCAGCTGTTTATTTCCCCTCCAGCTAGCAGAGGTGAAGGTGAGTATCTTGGAGGCTAAACAAACCCTGGAGGACTGTATCACTACCCAGGACTTCAGCCGTGCTGCAGATCTGAAGGACTCCATCACTGAGCTGGAGAACCGCAGGAACCAGATCATCCAGGACATCGCAGAGAGTAGCCAGCCGGCCGACAAGGAGACCCGCACCGAGAAGGTACGTAGCCACGCAGGAAGCACCGCCTCATTTAATAATTTACCCTATATAGTGAAGAGATTTTCCTCCTGGAATAAAAACGAAGAAAGGTCTTAACACCTGTTTTGGTTTTCTTTTTTTTCCAGAATGACCCGGAGACTCTTCTAAGGTGTCTAACAATGTGTGCAGAACTGCTGAAGCAAATGAGCATCAAGACACGAATTGGTCCAACTATAAGTGCCTTAATGTCCTCACTGGTAAATCCACACTGCACATATGATCATATTTTTCACTTCAATGTTCCTGTAGATGTACAGATAACGAGCTCCAACTGGATCTGGAAATCATTTTAGTTGGAGTATCAGAACCAAATTATCTGCCATAGTTTTGGTTAGTAGGTATTAATGCAGATTATAACAAAGTCAACTGCATATTTCTTCCCCTGTATGTGTAAAAGGATCCAATGTTGTTGTTGCTCTTGCATTTCTAACTTTGTACCGCCTTGTCTCTCAGGCTGAGACCTTTTCTACAAAGTTACTGGTTTAAAAGAAAAAAAAAGAAACCTCTAATATTAACGATGGCTCTTAGCTTTTTAACGCGTTACAATTATAGTAATATCTTTCACTGACGTCCAAAGTCTTACCATTTGATGAAACCTTTGAATCATCTGTGATTATTTGCTATTGTTTGCTCTGTTTGTTTTTATCATCTTATGTTGTCAAACATTTGTAGTAAAGTCAGGAAAAGTTGGTGGATGTCACTATTTTCTCCATCTCTGTCAGGTCCTGCCCAGTATAGCAAATGCTCACCCTGCTGTCCGTAACATGGCCGTGCTGTGTCTGGGAACATGCACCCTGCACAGCAAGGAGCTGGCCAGAACCCACATGGTCCTGCTGCTGCAGGTAATGTAATACACGTGTGTTTTATCCACCAAACACTCAAATACATTTATAAATATTGTACATGTTAAACAGTCACCCAAATTATAACAAAATAAGATCCTTAACCCCTAGTTACTCCAGAGGAGTGCGACCTCTGACATATATAGCAATTGTAAGTTGCTTTGGAGGAAAAAAAAAAGCGTCAGCTAAATAACATGTAATGGTGTGTGTGTGTGTGTGTGTGTGTGTGTGTTCGTTCGTTCAGATTGCCCAGCTGGATGAGGTAAAGATCCGCATCAGTGCTCTGCGGGCCATCATCGACCTGCTGCTGCTGTTTGGCTTCCAGCTGCTCTCTGATCCAGCTGCTACTCCGACAGTCCTGCACTCCCAGTCACCAGACAGACAGGAGGAGGACGCACCCGTGGCCGAGGAGAACACTGCACAGAGTATACTTGTGATGCTTTCAGAGTTCCTGGACAGTGAGGTGAGGTTGAGGGTGAAATATTTACTCAACGAACTGAAGTATGCATCAAGTTCACCTGGGTGTAAAGTACCCAGAGACAGTTTTATTGTATCAATCTGTGTTCAACACTTTCAGCTGTCTGACCTGCGTACAGAGACCGCGGAGGGCCTGGCCAAATTAATGTACAACGGCCGTATCTCCAGCGCCAAGATGTTCTCCCGTCTGGTGCTGCTGTGGTACAATCCTGTCACCGAGGGCGACACCCGGCTACGCCACTGCCTCGGCGTCTTCTTCCAGCTCTACGCCCGCGAGAGCAGGTCACACATGCACGCATACGCAGGCAAACCATGCGCTATGTGGTTATTTGATTTCTTACACCTGTGCTTTTCCCATCCTCTTATTAGTTTGATTACTGGCCTGGGTGAAGTTATTGGTTATGTGGTATAAACTAATATGGAGAGTGTCTTTGTGTTTTATTAGGGTCCACCAGGAGGTGGTGGAGGAGGGCTTCCTGCCGACTGTTCGAACTCTGATGAATGCTCCAGCCACCTCTCCGCTAGCCGAGGTGGATATTAACAATGTGGTCGAGCTACTTGTCGAGCTGACTCGTCCGAGTGCTCTTATTAAGGCCTCCGCTAACACAGAGGTAAGAAAAATACCCAGAACTACTGTGAACTCCCAAAACCCTCAGTGATCAATCTGGGTTGTTCCTTATTAGTAGAGCTGGGCAATATATTGATATAATATCGATATCGTGATATGAGACTAGATATCGTCTTAGATTTTGGATATCGTAATATGACATAAGTGTTGTCTTTTCCTGGTTTTGAACGCTGCATTACAGTAAAGTGATGTCATTTTCTGAACTTACCAGACTGTTGTAGCTGTTCTATTATTTGCCTTTACCCACTTAGTCATTATATCCACATTACTGATGATTATTTATCAAAAATCTCATTGTGTAAATATTTTGTGAAAGCACCAATAGTCAACACTACACTATCGTTGCGGTATCGATATCGAGGTATTTGGTCAAAAATATTGTGATATTTGATTTTCTCCATATCGTCCAACCCTACTTATTAGCGTTTGTTTTTATTGGTGCTCTGTGGGTAGAAAGCAATATAATGAAAAGCTCAAATGTATAACCATTTCTTCATCCCAGATGGACGCAAATTGTTCTCTTGAATGCTTCAGTTCACTTTAGAACATGCAGAGCTTTCACAACTATTTTTTTTTTAAAGGCTTAATATGATAACATCTCAATAAGGCAAAAACAAATTGAATTTATGGAGTTAATATATCTTTTAGGAGGTGTGTGTCCATGACTACTTGGCGGTGCGTATGTGTGGGGAGATGTTGAAGGACCCCACAGCCCCTGAGGTGCGTCTCTATGCCAAGACTCTAAGCAACCTGGAGCTCAGCAGAGATGAGACTGTCAGGAAAGACCTGCAGATGCTGCTGCAGCAGCTTGTACAGGTACAGACAACACTAAAGAGTCTAGTCATGCTAGCAACTCTGTGAGGCTGTATCAAGGGGGTAAGCCAGCCTCCACAAAGCGTAGCTATGGAGCCATTTTGATGCTAACAAGCCATCACCTCCCATTAGCATCCCATTGACTGCAGTTCATTTTTGTGTCACTTTGATAGCGAATAACTTTACATCAGAAGCGTTTAAAGACTCTATTTGTCCATTGTTTATTTCTAAAGAAACACAGCAATGTATAAAAGGCTCCATTACCTTGTATCTCACGTTATGGCTCCGTAGCAGGCGTTTTTGTAACAATAGGCTAACGATTGTGTCATAACCACGCGACTTACTGTCGCATAGTAGAGGAATTATTAGTACAGGAGAAGCTCGCAGGCAGTTTTGACTTACATTTGCTGTTTAAGTTTAATTACTAATGTTAACTAGCATTTTAGTTAGCAATAATTAGCCTGTGCCCATGTTATCTCCTTACATAGACCTACGCTCTCCGTCTCTGTAAGATTGGTAATGATTGAGATTTCTCTTGGCACAGCTACCAGAAGACTTACAACTTTCAGACACGTTGTTCACGTCACATTTACGTCTTTGAGCTCAGTTGGAGGCTGCGCAGTAGCTCAGTCCTCACCGGAAAAGTGCTTCTAATATCCTTCACTGGTCTCCGTCGGTCCATTTCTTTTACTGTCTATGTGCGGTACTTGGGCACAGCGATGCCCTAAGCTAAACGCTTACGAACACAATGCTAACATGCTGCTGTTAAGTACATTTAATGTTTACAATGTTAACCGTTAATTCCGCGTGTTTGCATGCTAATTAGCACCAAACACAAAGAACAGCTGAGGCTAGTGGGACTATAATTAGTTTAATTTAATCATAAAACAAAGCATTGCACACATTGGAATTTTGATCCATCGAACCAATGTTGAGATACGTCAGTCTGGACCAAAAGAACGACATACGTTGCCGTCCCTAGTACCACGTCCATCCCAAGAACACGCAGCCTCTCATGCTATTTGATGTATTTATATATCTGCCTCTTGAAAGGCCTGATGTTTAATTTCTCCTCTTTCCGTCCTTTTCTTCAGGTGGTGAAGGATCGTGTCTGTCTTCGTGCTCTGGAGAAAATGATTCATCAGCTAGTGGACTCCAAAGAACAGGCTGAGCTCCTCAGCGCTAGCGCACTACAACCAGTGGATGTCAATGCAGATGGTACACATGCAAACACTGACAGTCTAAGACAGCCTGACATCTCACCGCGCATCCGTAACAAATGTTGCTTTCTCGGTGTCTAACTAGATTTACACCCCACACGTTTGTGTCAACTCTTCCTGTAAAAGGATTATGTCTGATTACCAGGATTTTTGCTAAGTGGATTGAAAATGCCTCTACATCGCATTCGGTGTCTGCCAGGACGGGAATACAGCTAGCACAGAGAGGAACTGCAAAAATGTCTGTCTTTATCTCTCCACAGAGGTGGCAACAGACGATCCATCTAAATCTGCCAAGAGAGCCAAAAGAGGTAATGCAGGTTCTGTATACTCATCTAAAACCGCAGTTGTTCATAGGGCCACTATATTTTTAGAGCTGTTCTTGTCTACTGGAGTCTAGGAGTTGACTCAGCACTGCAAGGTAACCCGAGTGTTTGTGTGCACAGGTCAGAGGAAAGTCTGCACAGCCAAAGGGGGCAAAAAGTCGAGCAGGAGGGCAGAGTCATCAGAGGAGAGGTGCGTGTTTTCAGTTAACTCTTGATAGCACACAAGGAAACTAATGTCCTCCCTTTTAGAAATATGTATACCTATGATGAATTAACAATAGGATACCATCACTTTTATATTCACATTCTCATATTCATCTGCTCCCCTTTTTGTTTTGGCCAGTGATGGAGAAAATGTTCCAGAGTCAGTTCCTGTGGTGCGTCCCTCACGGAGGGCCAAGACTGCAGCTCTAGAGAAGACGAAGCTGGACCTCAACACCCTCATCAACCAGGAGGCCAATGTGTCGTAGGAGTCAGGTTATTAATAGTTCACGCAAAAAATGGAAATTTGTTACTTTTTAATTGATGTGGAGCTATTCACTTACTCTTTTATAGTAAAAATTGACAAATTAACCAAACCTTCTCTGACTGCAAGCCCTTACCATGGGGTCACCTCTTTATAAGGTGTCATATTTCCCTTTTTATTTCTGTATGCTTCAGTTTCAGATTGTCATTTTAATCATTAAAGTGAAATATGTCAATAAAGCATGTCCTCTTTTCATTTTCACAATACCAGATCAGTGGTCCCCAACCTTCATTAGTTGTGAGCAGTTCTCCAGAAGTGAGCGTTTCTTCTCAGACAAATTTTTTTTTTTGTAAGATTTTTTTGGGGGGCTTTTTTCACTTTATTTCAGAGTGACGGTGGATAGACAGGAAAGGTGGGAGAGAGACGGGGGATGACACGCAGCAAAGGTCGCCCCTCTTCTCAGACATTTAATTGTTGGATTGACAGTGGTGAAAATCACACACACACACAATCACAAACCGGAGATGAGACGTACACAATGACCTAAATTGAGGACAGCTACGCTCGTTATTGTAAGTGCAATGATAAGTTAAAGTCCAATAAGCACTTTATTGAACCGTAGGAATTTGTGTCCCAGGCCAGGATAGGAAATTATCTAACAATTTAAAGATCAACAAGCCACTGACACATATGTTCAAATTTGATTAATTCAATAAATTATGTTTTGTCTTAAATCCACCAGCCATTTTCATATTATACCAACATTTGCAGCATCCTGAGCCTTTTTGGTAAGGTTACTCGGAAAACTCAGCCTAGAGTCGTTGTATTCTCCCCGAAACAAGTTTCCATTTTTATTTTTAAATAACTACGGTATACACAAAAAAAAACTTGCAACTTTCAATGTCTCCCGCAACTTCATTGCAACAAATACATTGCAACTTTTATTGCAAATTGTTTTTTTTACAAAAGCTCCTACAAAATCAGGCATTTTGGGCCGCAACAATCTTAAAAAAAAAAAAAAAAAAAGCTGAAATCCTGGACTGCTTAGCTAATAATTTGTTTCTAACCAGGTAAGATTAATTTTGTCCACCTTCAGGTTGGTAACCTGGCAGTTGTAGCTTTTTGCCAAAGAGAACAAAGTAAAATGCAAAGTCATCAGATAATCCTGAATGTCATCTTTTTCAGTACAGCAGGATTTTACTATACATTAGAAATCATGTTTTTTTTTTTTATGGTCTATATTGCTCGCTGGTTATTTCAAGACTCTTTATCCCGGTAATTAGACACCTTTTTGCATCATGTTTTATTTTTTACCCTCTATAAATCATATTGCTCGCTGGTTATTTCAAAAGACTCTTTATTGTTTCAATTACAGACACCTCTTCTTGCATCTGTAATGGACAGTATAAAAACATGATAAAGAAAAAGAAATATACAACAGGTCGGTTTAGCACCAGGTTTTTCAACAGAGCGCTGATCACAAGACTGGGCCACCCCACAACACTCGTATTAAAACGACAACCATAGTGACATACATACAAGGGTAGTCGGACACATAATACACACTACAGGTTTAGGTTTTGACCTACAGCCAGACATCTTGGATCTACCTGCCCCTTTTAACATGATACTGATCCAAGGTTAGTGTTAACCAATCACCTCTGTCCTTATCTATCACACGCCTGATAAGCCAAAGAGCAGTAGGCCTAGCTGAGCCCCCGTGGAGGTAGGCGTCTCTTGCTGCAAAAAAAATAAAATAAGAAACTTAACAGCAACACATTTCCCACCTGCATTTCAATTGCAAATAATGCTAGTACATTTGTGGAAAAAAAACTATTTAATGCTATCATAACTAGGATCTGTTTCTTCTGCTTCACTGAGGGAAACGAAGCAGGTTAGGGGAAAAAAAAAAAAAAAAAAGTTTCTATTACGATATCGTTTAAAATCACTTTACATGGCTACGGAAACAACTTCCCAGGCCATTGGTACTTGTGTACATCCATTCGTCTGTCAGCAATAAAATATTTACTACATACTGATAAATCATCTGGGTTTGTATTGCACCAAATAGATTCTCTAGTTTTACAGTAAGGGTTGGTAGTGGGACACAGAATGTGCAAAAGATGGGGGGAGGAATCTGTGTAGTGGGAATAATAATCTCAGATGGGATAGTGCAAGAAGTAGATCCAACACCAACAGAGTATCTGTTTTGGGTGAAGAAGAAAAAAAAAAAAAAATCTAAGATAAGTGAATTAAAACCAGACAGAGCCCACAAACCAACAAATGAATCAGAATCTACTTTCTATAACTGCATAATGTCATTTTCTTCATCACTTCACACATACTCATTTAGAACATGTGGGTTAATTGCAGTTTAGTGCCAAGACTCGCAGATATCGTTAATACTTTGAAAGAAATAATGACAAACTATTTGGTTTAAGTACAGGCGGATGGCCAATTACTGTAGTTCAATACACAATTTTATAGGTGGGGCCCATACACAGATAGTGTTCAGGGTACAAATGGGACTCAGTTGATATTTAAGAGTCCTTCCTTCATTCACACCATGTTTTTGGCTACTGGCTTGCAATACAACAGTGACTAAAGCATCAAAGAAAAATATTGCAAAGAAGGCTCGGATTTAGAGAATGTCATTCAATTTCAATATACTTTTGTCAAAACTAAAAAAAACAAAAAAAACTTAAATTAGCAATTTGGAATTTAAACAGTGCCAAAGTAAGGGTGACTATACATTTAAATTAATTTGGGGGGATTTTAGGGCTGTACATTCTTGTGGTTTCAGGTTAAGATTTACAATAAAAGGTCATTGTCTGAAATAAGTGGTGGCCTTGATAATGAGGTATGTTAAGGGGAGATGGCACTGTCTGTATAGAGTCACACTTTGCCTTTCCTTCCAATACAGCCACACTGACAGGGCTCACTGTATAAGTACTTATCCTGATAAAACTTTGTTTAATGTAATGATTTGATCTACTTACGCGTTCAGAAAGACAAAGGCAATTAAAAAAACAAAACAAAAAAAAACATTTCTGTACATACATATCCATGGATAAAAATAGTGCAACATCAAGCTTTTGTTAAGTTAGACTGCTACATAATTGCTGAGTGTAAGACTGAACCATAGTGAGATGGTCAGTCCACGTGGTCAGCTCAATGTCCAAAGGCACCACGTTAAACCACAGTCCCTTTCCCAGGTAGGAGGAGGCTTCATGCTTCATTTAGTTTTCTGAAAGAAAAAGAACGAGAGCGCGAATTAATTTTGTGGCGATTTGAAATTGAACTTTAATAAAAGTTGATATTCACTAAAAGAAGCGAGGTAGTTACCTAACACAAAGTCGCACCATCTTGGCCCGGTTAGGCCCCTCATTCGCGATTGTCTCAACATCTTTGCTGGTGGTGGTTGTGGTGGTTCAGTAGACACAACCCCAGGACTTTTATATTTGCCTTTCTGCCTCCCCACTGACATCTCATCCTGCTCCTGGACTGATTTAGGTGCAGAACTTGCTAGCTCTCTTGAGGTTGTGCTCATTTTTCTTTCAGTTTTCACAGCTTTAACAACTCCTACCAGTTCTCTCTCCCTTCCTGCAAAGAGGTATGCAGAAGGTGACCCATCATCCAGTGTCACAGTACAGGAGTCCCACTCTTCCTCAGTTGATTCATTGTCCGGAGAGTTGATCTTTCTCAGAAACACCCGACATTCCTTCAGTGTCTCAGGACTCCAGGCTTTACAGTAGAGGTTCTGCTCTGTTTGTACATCCACAGGCTCCTGAGTTTGGTCAACAGAACTGGTGGCAGAACTGTTCTCCATACGGTCAGATAACAGATCTTTTGCTGATCTGCGTAATGCTTTACGTTTTGGTTGCAGTCCAGTCACTACATGTTCCTTTGAACAACGTGTAGCTACTTTTATGTTTTTCTTATTCCTCTGCCTCTTTCGCAAACTCTCCCTTTCTTTCCAGGTTAGGAACCTTGTCCTTGCTCTAAATAGAGTGGTCCGGTATTTGTCAAATGCTCTGCTTCGCCACCATTGGGCTCCTTGATTGAGTCTGCTTGCTGCAAACCTGGGAGTGAAAAGTTGACGCCTAATCTTATGTATCGATAAAAGTGCCTCATTTTTCTTCCTCAACCTTCTTTGAGCCCGTTGATGTTGCAGAGGACTTTTTGGCACCGTTTTGGCAAATTTCTTGATGTGTTTGCGGAGTCGCTCTGCCTGAGGACTGTGGCAAACCCTTGTTTTAATGGCAGAACGAGGGAAGTGCATAACTTCGTAAGGATTACGGGAGCTTGCCTTCTTGACAATAGCCAGAGACTGTGTCTCTGTGGTCTGCATAAACCAGGAGCAGAGCTGTGGCATGCTACAGGACCTTGGTTTGTTAAGAGGACAGTCGAACAGCGTCCGTACCACAGAGGAATGTTTTGAATTCCTGGTAAATGAACTGTTGCCGTCAGTGCCTGTCTTTGAATTGAAGGCAGTTTCTTTTTCTTGGTTCTCCACAGTGTTTGAGACCCAAGTGTCAGAGATAAGTCGTATTCGCCTGGCAAGCTCCTGGTTCATAGTATTTTCCTCAGCTGATGCTGCCCACCACCTTAGCGTCTCTTTTGGGGTAAATATTGAGTCTATAGACACCTCTGCCACTCTGCTCAGGTCCTGAGAGATGTTCTTACTCTCTTGCCCACGGAGCAGTCTTTTCTCCCTTGAAGTCTCTAAACTACTCTTTTGCTCCCCCTGTCTCCTTTCATTGCTAGCCTTGTTCAGCAGAAGTTGTTTGGAGCGCCGTAGCAGGGCATTACTGTGGCTGTATGATCTAGAGGTGGAGGTGGCAACAGCGTGCAGTAAGTGGATCGATGGCTTTCTCACTCTCATTGAGTGACGCACTGCTACAGGCTGGTTTGGCAGTTTGCCTTTACTTTCACCCTCTGTTTCTATGCCTTCTTCTGTTTGACTGCTTTTGCTTGTTGACTGACGACTGATTGTCCAGGGCTCTTTGGCAGATTTGAATTCCGGTAGGACTACTTTCTTATGAATTAGTGTTTCAGGAGACCGTCTAATATCCTTATTTATCTGAATTTTACGCTGCCTAGGTGACACTGTGGTTACTGTGACTGAGATTCCAGAGATTTTAACTTTTGCAGGTCTACCTGGTTTCCTTGAGGGTGCAGAATCATCCCTCTTCTGACATTTGATGTTACTGCTAGATTGAGGGGCAGACTCTTTTACAGGACTGACAAAATGTAATTCTTCAGACAATTCTGTTGAGGCTGTTTTGATACTACCTGAGCTGGTCTTAGGGTTGTGCATTAAAATGCCCAAGTCACTTTTAAGGCCTACTGCTTGACAAGCATCATGGAACTCCGTTTGCAGCTGGTCAAAGCCCTCAGACACCATTCGTTTGTTTCTCCTAGAACGGCCATACACTACGGTTATTTTAAGGTTCCTGTTTACATTATCCTTAACCTCAGATGCTATAACAGATTTTCCATTTACAGTTTTTGCCCCCATTACTGAATCCAAAGCCTTCTCCTTGCGTGGTCGACCAATTGGCCTCTTTGCCTTTTGCTCAAGCTGTGGTCCCAGCTTCTTCGGCCGGCCCGGACGCCTTTTTGGAGTGGTTTCTTGGTAAGATACTGAGTCACCTAATGATTTCTGGCTCTCAGCTCCACGCTTAGTTGGAGTACCTTCACCTGATCTTCTGGAACCTATTTTAGGTGATGATGAAGCTGACTTGGCTGGGGAAGAGGCTGACTTGGCTGGGGAAGAGGCTGACTTGGGTGATGACGAAGGAGACTTGGTTGGTGAAGAAGCAGACTTGGCTGATGAAAAGGCAGACTTGGGTGATGACGAAGCAGACTTGGTTGGTGAAAAGGCTGACTTGGGTGATGACGAAGCAGACTTGGGTGATGACGAAGCAGACTTGGGTGATGACGAAGCAGACTTGGTTGGTGACGAAGCAGACTTGGTTGGTGACGAAGCAGACTTGGTTGGTGACGAAGCAGACTTGGTTGGTGAAAAGGCTGACTTGGGTGATGACGAAGCAGACTTGGGTGATGACGAAGCAGACTTGGGTGGTGAAGAAGCAGATCTTGCAGGTGAGGTAGCAGACTTTAGTGGTGAGGAAAAAGATTTTAATTGTGAAGTAGCAGACTTAGTTCTCTGGCTTTTGGGTTTCTTAAGTGTCCCTGACCATGAAGACTCTACACACGGGTCAAAGGGTTCCTGTGCACTCGAACCAGAAGATGCTGATTTGAGACTATATCTGACCCCTTCCTTATCCTTTACTGGTGATACAAACATGAGCTTTATTGGACTAATGTACTGGACTTGGGAGTTGGGAGGGCTCTCAACACAGGTAGCAGACTTCATGGTGACATCCATTTTTGATGGGTTTTGGGGATTTCTTGAAGCTGTCTTTGAGTCCAGTAGTCTTTTTGGAGATGACCGTAGCCTTCCAAAAGGCTTGGCAGCACAGTCGCTGACATCTGTCCTATTGTCAGGGCTCTGTTTTGTAGGACTCTTCTCTTTATCAGCCAAAGTTTGCGGAAAGACCTTGTTTGTAGAAAGACCTTTTGACTCTGTGTAGGATGGTCCAGATTGTTCTTTATGTGTTGATTCAAAGGAAAACTTCAATGTGTGCTCAGGTGAGGACCTTGATTCAAGCTTGGTGTCCTCAGCATCTGGATCTTTGGATAAGGCATCTAGGGTGCTAGATGTCAAAACCTTGTGCTTTTGTGTTCCCCGGATGCTTTCAGAGAAACATTCAACGTAGAACCTGGGCTCTGTCACATAGGAGGAGAACCACTGTGGCGGTACTATACTTCTCCGGGATCTCCTTGCATCCTTAGAGTGGTGTGATTGACATTTCTTCCTATCTCTAATAGGACTACAGCAATATTTACCTTTACCTGGTCTATTGTCAGAGCTTTGACCCGATGGGGCTTCTTCCAGGTTCCTATCACTTCCAGCACAACTACCATCTTCTTTACGGGGACTGCTACACCGTTTTGTTGAGGTTGCAGTCACTGTCATCACCTGTGTTTGTACACTGTCACCCTTTGAGCCTTGTTTGCCATACTTGCTCTGCAGCTCAGGGGTCGGTATTTGAGTGCTTGCAAGGGTAAGATCCTTTTCCTCACTGGATATTTCCCTTTCCTTCTCCTCTGCTTTAATGATCTGAACTTCTTCTGTTACTACAACTGTCTGTATCTCCTCTTTTACCTCATCCCTGTTACTTTCTGCAGTGAGAATGTTCAGTGGTCCCTCCCTAACTCTATGATTCTCTACAGAGTCAACACCTACCTCCATTTCTCTTTTAGACTCCCCTTTAACTAGGTTTGAATCTGATGAAGTGGGTGATGTAGAAACAGTAACATTTCCATCTTTCAATCTTGCCCTCTTCGCTAGTGGTACCTTTCTTCTACTGTAGGACTGGTCAAACATGGCAAGCTCCCGTTTAATTTGTAAGGTTTGCCTTCTGGTTGAAGCATCATCAGCAGGTGTTGCTATAGCAGTAAGGACTTCTTGGCGACGTCGGGAGCGGGTATTAGGTGACTTGGGCTCTTTGCTATCATGGCGATTGAACAGCTCACTGAGATTGTAGTCACTAGCACTGCCTGTGTGAAGCACTGTGGTGATGATTTCAGTCAAATGGGCATCAACCTGAAACTGCAGGTTCTGACTGGTTGAGGGACACTGTGGCTGCTCCTTTTCAGAGACATTAACAGCTGTGGAAACCAGAGGTGGGTCCTTCTCTATAGGTCTAATTGTCTCCAGTTTCTCGCTGAAGCGATTCACAACTTCTTGCAATGAAGTCCCACTTGGGTTCCGCTCAGCCGGACTACTTTTTGGGGTCCTACATTCTCGCTCCACTTCTGTAGTTGTATCCACATCTGCTTCCTGGTGGCTTGCATTCACAAGACCATCTTTAACCATTCGGTCAGCTTCCTCCTCTTGTCTATGGTGAAGGAGGGAGGGTGGCTTTTCATCAGTTTTCTTATTGATGTCTGAGGGTATAGGGGACAGAGGAGGAGGAGAGGGGCTCTGCTCTCTAGTTAGTACAGGACAAGGAGGATCCCCATCTCCAACCCCGCTTTCTTTTGTATTCCTGACCTGTGTCAGACAGGCATGGTTTAGATAACAGGGACAAGAGTGGGGGTTGTGTTGGTTATGGCAGATCGATGAGGAAGGGCATAAACTAGAGGAGGGAGTGCATCGTGAAAGGGATTTGGATAATGAAGTAGAGGATTCAAATGAACACACACTGTTGTTGATATGACCTACAGCCAGGCTTTGGCAGGAAATGCAGTGCAGCCTCTTGGGACACATAACAGTGTAGGTTTCCATCCTGCACCTCTGCACACAGCAGTAGCTTGAGCCCAGAGGAGCATCACTTTTACAGTCTGTTAAAGGATAGTGATGGATGCTACAATTGGATTTGGGGTCTCCTGGATGATACGTTGTGCTGCCATGACCTTGATGATCACAATTGATTAAAGGGTAGTATGGGCTGCTGTTATTGGCTTTACATTCACTAAATGAGACTGCATTAGGGGTAACGATATCCTGTGGGTTTACGCCACAATGACAGCAGTGAGATTCAGTTTGATCTACAGGTCTGTGATTTAGGAACAGCAGCAATTTTTCCTGCCGTGCCAGCTTCAGAATCTGGTAGAGTAAGGAATGGTGTGCTGAGCAGAGCGAGCTGAGAACAGCACCCAATGCAGAACTCTGGCGACACTTAGTCCCTCGCTGTCCGAGATCCCCCGATTCTTCCATAAATGACAGCAGCAGGGAGCTAGAGGCAAAAATAAAGATTGGAGTTTTACTCATAGCTGAGCACATCTTAAAATACGTACACACACAAACTGAGTGTGAGGTCTGATTAGATTTTAAGCAACACTATTATGAACATTATATTGTATTACTACAGTCATAGTACGGTATATGATTTCCACCTTATCCACATGTAAATATTCTGTAAACCGCCGGCCTGTTTAATCAGGCAATCATTTTTGGATTTTAGCAGCAGAGCCAAAAAATTTTTTCCAGGCAAGTCATTAAGAACAGGTTCTTATTAACAATGGCGGTCTGACAAAAAGACACCATTGGAGGCCGGCTATTCTCAGCACGCAAATTTGTTCATTTACGCAAGTAAACAATTGTTACCCTTCCATTAATTAATTTTCCAGTTTTTTTATTATTGCTGTATTATAAGAGTTGTTTGTAGCCAACTGCAGCCCAATGCGTTGTCTGGATTTGCTAACATCTTTAGAATAACATCTTAATTAAAAATCCACGTTTGACAAAATACGAGATAAACATTTTGAAACCCACACATTGGGATTGCCTTTTACTGCATACACAGCCACTTTTATAAGTGTGATTCAAACTAGATTAGAAAGTTTTGGGGTGAGTTGATTACCATTTTATCACGCTGGCATTGCCAAGTCAGCTTTTGTCAAATCAGCATGAAAAAGCAGTTCACTGAAAACAGTAACAATAATAAAAAAAAAATGGTCCTAGTAAACTGTTAATCTAAAAGACCCTGAAACTAACCATTATGTTAGTAATTATGACAGGCAAATGATTAGAGAACTGTTTTATTGATGAGTTGCTGAAGGCAAACGATAACATTCTGCTAAAAGCAGAAGGAACGATTGTAGAACGCTTAAACCAAAATGTTTTTTTTAAACAGCACTTCCAACAAACAAATGTTATTGTTCAAATCAACGAACAGTCATGTGAGTGATTTATTTCACTATTAAAACAGGTAATTGATTTTAATATCATTACATTTGTTTAAGTGTTTTGATAATGGATAGTATTTCCAGCCCTTGTCAGGGTTCAACTGGACTCAATGCAGTATAAGTGTTACATTCTGTAGCGTTGTGTGTAGTGTGTCGAGTTTGTTTAAACCAAATTTTTGTTTTAATCACTTAAATAATTTCATCTTAACGTAAGCACTAAACAACCACAATAGTCAAGGGTGTCATTGTAGGAATAAATCAATTATATGGGCTAACATTTAAAAGCATTCATGCAGCAATACACATTTCACATTGCATCAAAGTGCTCGATTACAAATTAAGAACTACAACCACCAAACTAGTAAAATTCTGAAGCATTATCAATAAATAAGTATGCAGCAACAACAAACTGTTTCTACAATTAAAAAAGCTTCTTATAAATTATAGTGCAATAATTAATTTATGCATAAATAGCAGATTTCTGTTAAGTCATTTCAAAGATTTGCCAGCAGTTCACAAACAAAGGCCTTAAGCTTGAAGTATTCTAGAATATACTGCAATTCAACTTATGCAATGAAATAATTTTTCTATTTCTCAAGAGGTGTTTAGGCATGTTTACAAACTGGTTCTTTGATATAAATAGCAGATAATTCCCAGAGTAGAGACATCATGCTGCACTATGCTGTGGCCCCAGACACAGGCACTGTGTACTGATAAGAGTGGAGACATTCAGGAGCGGAGACATCCGTAAATTTGTATAATTTCCAAAGTTACGAAGGTTAAAATGCCGAACAATCTGACCAAACAAGGCTTTAAATTTTCTTTTTACAATTAGCCTTAAAATTACAAATAACAGAGAAAAATAACCAACAAGGACAAATACTTACACCAAGAATCTCTTCTGGTGCAAGCTAAGAACATGGCAGATATTCTGAAAAGAAATCTTTCACAACTCAACGGCTAACTGACTGTATAATAACTTACTAAAATAAGTTTAAGTGTTGTTGATGGCAATACATTTACACCTATGTGTTCCTTGAGAGACAAACAGCTCACAAGTGTTCATTAGCTAATACCCCAGCAGATTCAGTATCATAACAGAGGCCTTGATGTGAAACCCAACACTATAGGCAGATAAAGTTCAGAGGTATATGTGGCAACAAGGTTGGTGAGAGAGAGAGAGAGAGAGAGAGAGAGAGAGAGAGAGAGAGAGAGAGAGAGAGAGAGAGAGAACTGGCTGACATCACAGCAAAACAAATTGAAGCAGCTTTGTGTGGGTAACCCTGAACTGCTGCTTTGGTAGTAGCACAGTTAATGGAAATAGGCCCATCTCAGAGGCAGACACAACATTTAGCATTTCCCCAGACACAAACAAAGAAGCCTGTAAGCCTTGCACTGAATCAAGTCAAACCAAAAACTACTGTAACATCCAGTAGCCTACACAATCAACCATCAATAACATTTAACCCCATCCATGCACTAAATCCTAACCTGTCATGTAGGCTTCAGACATTACAATTCATGTCATCTTGGACTTAGTTGAAATAGGCTTCTTTGTTGTAGCTACGCCTCTTTGTGCCAGGGAAAAGTAAAGATTTAAGCAGCAGTCATGTATGAGGTTTACAGTAATACAGCTACAGTAGCAGAATTAGTAAATATCTGTGATAATAAAAGAACACATTTTACAAACAGTACACATACGAAATAACGTTTCCTAAGCTTATCAGTGCACACTTTAAAACATGCTGCAGAGATGCATTCCAACTACACTCAATACAATGTTCAGACTAGCTTGCACAAATAGAGAGGAGAACTATGTGGACACAAAATCGCTTTCTTAAGCTAATCTCTTCAACAAAAACTCATAGTAAAGATGTAGCCACCACAGCAGTTTATACTGTACAATCTCCCTGTTTGTAGAGGTGTCTAAATAGCAATGAGTTTTAAATCCGTTAAAATGGCTCTAAGTCACTTCAGTAGCCTAGGTAAAATACCCAGAGAGAGATAGAAAACTGCAAATGACAATCATCAACGTTCCTTTAAGAAGGAGCTTTATGAACTGAATCAAACCTGAATAACCTAACAGCTAGCAAACATGAGAGTCACACTTTATGTCTTAGTTTTAAGAGGTCTCATACTTAATCCTGGGCATCTAGTGGGTACCAATCAAAGTCAGGTTTTCTCTTTGAAGAAACCAAAATCATATAGACATGAAAACAAAGTTAAGAACTTCCTGAAGGTTATTTTTGTATCTGGTTATTACCAACAAATCCCCTTAAGAGACCAAAACCAACAACTGATTTATCCTTACAAGTATGTTCGTTGTAGCCACAGATTGATAGAGCGTATACCTCTGTGCCATAGAACTCCATTGTCATCCAAAGATAACTGTATGTACAATCTATTGCACATGTGCAAAGCAGAGGCAAAAGAATACTTTCAATTTAAAAAGTAGTGGACAAAAAGCAGTTTAAGTCATACCTGATAAAAGTTTAAGACAAAAACAACACTTTGTTAAGACATTTTGTGCAGATAATGTGCACATCTGTAACTTGGGGAAGAAAAAAAAAAAAACAGGTTAAAAAACACATGGCCCCTGAGAATTTCAATATATCAGGCTTTGGCCACACAGACAATACATGTTAGTAGGATAAAATGTTATTGTTTTAGTCTTTCTGTGGGATTTGTTGAAAACCCTAAACAGACAATATGCCACAAGACATTTCCTTTAAGATCTTTTAGGTTTAGTGATAACAAATTAAGCTATGAGGTGTTTGTTGAGTTTCGCAGTTTTGCCACTGTGAACAAAAGCTGCAATGAGCACCACTGCCTCCTGAAAAAATGCTGTACCCTTTAGCTGCTTTAAGGAAGCCCAGGAATAAGCTCGAGAAATACAGATAAAAGTATGACTATCACATTACAGACCTGAATATCAATATCCATACATTTTGTAAAGGCATGTGTTGTGTTTAAACAAGTGTCTCCAGAAAACATGTATCTTGTCAGAGGTGATGAGTTCAAGTTTTGAGGAGTTCTAGAGGCGTTTTGTTGTCTAGAACATCTTTGCGTCAGCAGCTGAGGCAAGAGTCCCTGAGTTAGTGGAACCGGTCATGGTACCAGAACAAGACGAGTTGGAATTGGATGAACAAAAGTTGGCAGATTTCTTCTTGGGTGGGTTCTTCAGTGTTCCAGTACGCTCTTTGACTTTGTATTCCAGTGTGCTGTGGGGCACCCCATAAATCCCCTGGGCCTTGGACACACTCATGCGCCCTGCCATCACCATAGTGATGGCCTCCTCCAACAGGTCGTGGTCATACTGGCGGTATCGCCCACGTTTCTTTCTTGGTTGCTTGTCTTTATCCCGGCCACCGTCTTCTGAATCATCCAGTGAGGAACTGCGTGGTCCCAGGCGATGAGGTGACTGGTTGGCACTGCCTGGACAGCCATGTTGTAAGAAAGGAGGTCTGAGTTTGAAGAGAGACGAAGGTCTCCCAGTAGCTGTCGATGAACTGGCGGCACCCTCCATTGATGAGGTACGTTGAAGTAGGTTTTCAGCCATGCTGCCATTCTCAGCTGGGATTGACCTGTTATGATCAGACATGGAACGGACCTGAGGAATACGCAGGGACGCGAGTGGCTCCAGACTGGACGTGGGGCTTGGTGGGGACTGGAGAGCATCCCTGAGCTGGAAAAAAGAGTGGGGGAGGGATTTCTGTAGACCACCCGGCTGATAAATGGTAGGAGAGCTTGAACTCAAGTCTCCATTCTCGTCTGCAGCTCCTCCAATTTCTGCCCTCTCTGCCCACGCCGCCACCTTCTGCAGAACAAGACGGGCTTCACCGCCCAACATCGATGACATCACATTGTATGACGTCACTTCATCCCTGATTCCTGGTGCAAGTTGATGCAGCATCTCCTGCCTTCCCTCAGCCCAGCCGTCCAGACCTTGTTGCAGGGTGTGAATGGGAATTCCATAAAGCAATGCGGCCCGCTGCTGCTGCAGCCTCCCTGAACGTATATCCTTCAAGGCCTTGGACAGCAACCCCTCAGACAGCTCCAAGCTCCTCTCAATGTACTCCTCCTTCTGCCTGCGCTGCCTCCTAGGGATGGGAGGACCAAACAGCAGGGTCAGGATGGAGGGTGTTTGATTTTGGCATAGGGGACAGGGGAGGTGGGGTAGGGGGAGGTGGGGGGGGCAGAGCGAGGGGTCCACTCCTTTATGCCTTGTGTTGGTAACATCACTGCGACTGTTATGTTTCATGTCTGTCTGTTCTCACACACTGCTGCTGTGTCTCTCTCACACACACACATTCTTTGTGTGTGTGGCAAAGCCTCTTCACGTCCAGGTGGGACAGTCTGTGAATGGCTGGGGTTACTTTGGCGCTCACACACAACCCTTGTAGTTTTGTGATATCCTTCAGTGAGAGTCCTACATGCTTGAAGGTTGAATAATCAAACTCATAACTGGATCAGTACAAAAGGAGGTAAATCGTTATGAGGTACTGCAATGTTCTCCTCACTGTACAATCCTGAGCTGCTGGCAAATGTTATAATACGGTGCCATTGCTGTGACGTTACCGCTCAAGAGATAAAAGAGTCAACCCCAAAGAACCAAAACACCAAACACAAGCTAGCTCCTCATAATGACTAACAATAAACTGACTTGACGCACTGCCAAACAAAGAAGTGTGCATATCATTTAGGCCAAAGGTGTTAATTAGCAGACTTAAATTAAGCAGCGCTGGTAAAAACAACAGTAATACAACACAGTATTGATGCTAACCTTCCAATCTTAGCCATCCTATACACCTAAAAGAAAATGCAGTAGACTGCTGAACTCAGAATTAAGGATTTACTCACATGCAAAGTAATGTTTTAGACAAACTGAGTTTGGACAAAAAGGCCTATGTCATGTTATTGTATTATTGTATTGAAGAAAAAACCCTCAGTTTTAACTAATTGTAATGATGGGGCTAATCTTGTGCATTTTGCCACAAGGCGGAATACCACTAACATTTATAGCCAGAGGTAATCCAAGAAAAAAAAAAAACTCTTACCCTGAGGCCTTGTGATTAGATGATGTTGATGAAGTTGCTAAGCAGGCAGAGTTCCTGTTGGAGAGGTCGAGCACGGCATCTGTTACAAGAAGAATTCATTTAAACTGGTTAGGGTTTGAGTTACAGTGGTTTGGTACCTTCAGTGGGCATCAATGTTACAGTCTTAAAACTTTTGGAAGCTGGAAACATTTATTTATTGACTTAAAATTCAGTTTGATGCCCTCCCTACCTGGGTCACTTCCACTCTCTTTTTCCTCCCCAGTTCGGCTCACTGTGAGGTCCAGAGGGGCATCGGATGTTTCTGACAACGGTGATGAGGTCCCATTTGTACTAGTGTAGAGGAGGCACTTGGACGCGTACTCCAAGGCAAACTGATGTATCATCTTCTTCATTAGCTCCTGGGCAACCCGAGGGATGTTGGAATCACAGCCTGGGGACACATCTAACGGAGATGGCACAGGTGCAATAGAAGTTAGAAAACGACTGGATTCGACTTAACAAGCAGGATTTCCAATTTTATGCTATGCTATAATGAGTTACTTGCAATAAATTGTCCCATGAGGAATAGGACATTGCGTGTGAAAAGATAAATCAAAAGTAACGTTTACACAAATTAAATTCAATTCACCACCATGATATTAGTGTGGCAGGAGCAACATCAGAGAAGGATATCTCAAACCTCATCACATAAAACTGAAACTATCTACATAGCAAATACTACGCTATGTGCGAAAATGGGATTTAACATTTTGGTGACAGCACACAAAAGAGCTAGTGTCAAGTAGGGATGTTACAGACAACTAATTTGCCTGAAGTTTAAACAGAAGTTTAAATTAAGACTAGTCCACTGGTCTAAAAGTAGTCTCGCATTGCCAGACCTTCCTCCACAGCGCTGCGGGGGAAGGTTTGGCTAGTCCACACAGCATTTCAGGATAGGAGAAAAGGTGCTCTGGTTTATTGGCATTTCTTAAAACCAATCACAATCATCATGGAGCAACGGTGCCTCTGCAAAATAGCCTCAGGAAGGAAAATGTTTTGGTGGAACATTCAGAGGTTGTTTGTAGATGCGCAAGAGAAAACTCAGACAGATAGTCTAGCTAGTTGTCTGGATTTACCCTGCAGAGAACTGAGGAGCAGTTAACCATAGTCCTAATAAATTGACCGGAGTTTAGAATGCCAACACAAAGAAAGCGGAAGGTGATGGACATCCGGCCGAAAACGGGGACATCCGGCGGAACCTCTGGCGGAACCTCTGGCAGCACGTTGTCAATATGAGACGTTGTCAATATAGACTAGTCTAAAGGTAATAACACTCAGAGAACAGTCTTAATTAGAGCACAATTTTATCTTTAAGGTTAAACATTGTTCAAACTAATTTTGTGATTGTTATAAGAGCCATTTTGAAATGTTAATGCGTATACTGATAAAATAATGATACGTTTAACTAGGCCTGGGCGATAAAACGATAACGATATGTATCGCGATAGACACGTAATCAATATCAATAGAAAATGCGGTCGATAAAACGTTCGATAACTTGTTTTTCTTCTTCGGAAGAAACCAGAAGTTGCAAAGCAAGTTTGGTTGCATGAACAAAGGCACTCACTCTCTGGTAACCTAGCAACATAGGGAGTGACACTCTAACAGCCAATCATGTAACAGTATCATGTTTGGTTGCGCCACATTGCTGTCTCGTGTTGGATTCTACAATAACAGAACCGGCGGCGTGGAGCGATAAGTGGAAAGTGAGTGCCGCAACGGCGAAATTGTTGATAAAACAGGAAAAGTCAGTATGGCAGTTTTGGGATTTTATAAGTCTGACCGTCGTCCCCACCAACACTACCGCAAACTTGTTTTACCACCTTAGCCGCGCTCACACTTTGGAGCACAGCCGTATTCGCCAGCAACGTCCAACAACATCTGCAGCTGCTACACCGCACAAGCAGCAGACCGCCATGGAGAGGTACTCTGCATCAGCGCCTTACTAAACACTACAAGCAGCAGACCGCCATGGAGAGGTACTCTGCATCAGCGCCTTACTAAACGCTACAAAGAAATAACGGAGGCAGACGTGCTGAGCGCTGTCCAGAAGCCAGGTTACCAACCTAGCACTAAACCTGCAGAAAATAGTTCTTCTCAGGTTTCAGGTTTCTCTATGTTTATATTTAACACTTTGCACCATTTTATTACACCTTATTAAGCAGTTCTTACTTATTCTTTCTTCACTGTGATTTTAGACTTTTTACATTTTTTAAAAACGTCTTTTTACAGACGTTTACATTTTAATTATTTGAGTGATTTCCATGGTTGTGTTGATATTTCTGCTTTTATAACTGAGGGGATTATAATCAGAGGAAGGTTAAGTTTAAAATAAAAATGTTTAAATTTAATATATTTTTCTCCTGGTCCTTATTTTAAATAGGTCATAAAAAATATCAATAATTATCGATATCGACCGATATGAAACACTTATATCGTGATACAGTTTTCAGCCATATCGCCCAGCCCTACGTTTAACAGACTGGTATTTCTGGGGCTGACTAGCAAGGGTAGCAACGTTTAATCAACTAGTCACGCACATCTCAAGTAGCAAGTCCTTATGCCAGAATACCAAAGCAATCTGGGCCTTTCAAAGCAGACAAGTCAAAGGGTTTCCAATCACACTGATTTTGAGTTTTGTTATTGTTCCTGCTAATTCTTCTATTTAGATAGCAACTGAATAACTACAAGGCAAATGCTTTGACAGGAGCTCTAGTTAGGCCTGCGCAATTAATCGAATTTTAATCGCGATTTTGATTCACAATAAAAATGTAATCGGGAAACGATTTTGCAAGTAAAGTTATTTTAAACTCGTGTTCTGAATGAAAAGAAAAAAAGTTCAACAGGAAAAGTATTACGGGTAGTTTCACAGTTCACTGTGTTTTCACTGTTGATTTGTTTAACTGTTCCTAAATTAACAAAAAAATGCAACATCTTTTCAAAAGTCAGTGAGTAATCGTGATTCCAATATTGACCAAAATAATCGTGATTATGATTATTTTCCCATAATAGAGCAGCCCTAGCTCTAGTGTATCGTAAGTTGACACATTTGAGCCATGCTCCACAAGGCCGAAAGACACCTGACTCACCTTTCTTGTTAAACACAGCTTGGAGGAACCTGTGTGCTGATTGGCTGCTCTCAGAGAGGGTTGGAGCCTGACAGGGAGAGTAGTCAGAGGGGGAGGAGAGGGGCGACGTGGCTGCAGGTACTTGCTCCTACAAGAAAAAACAGAAGTTACTTTACTGACTTTTTTTTTATTACCATCAGTATAGTATATCTTATGATATTGTATATCTTGTATCAAACAATATAGTTATTACAGCTGTAAACGGCTAAGGATAACTTAAATGTGCTTGTTTAAAGGCAAAATACAAACACTATTTGTTGATTATCTTGACTAGAACAATCCTTACACTGCTGAGTTTGTCCAGGGGAAGGTTGCAGAACGAACATTGAGAGCAACTTGTTTCTTGAGACCAGTCATCCACCTCTTCAGGTTCACAGTCTGAGAGGCACAATAACACATAACCAGGCATTAATAAACACCGGTACATTAAGTGTAACAGTAGTGGTTTCCAAACGTTATCATACCAATTTTATGCCAAGAGAACACTTTACATACTGCTGGCAAAATTCTATCATCTTATGGTCTGACTCTATATTGCCATATCATCCAACCCTAATATGACAATATGTACTGCAAAACAACAGACACGCTTCAGGCAAGATTTTGCTGTACGATTTACAGCAGGTAACACTTACTACAAAGCTCTTACACTCAAGAAAATCCTATAGACAGATGTATCGGATCATGAACTCTGAGGTGAGAGAACCAAAGTGTGCTGGATTTTTTGGTTCTTTTACTACATGACTAATACTAATGTCAACTATTCTTATTATCTCTGGTTGTAGTCGATGATTGAGGCAATGTTGCAAATCAAAGAGCAGAACTACGTTATGAAAATATTGGATTGGTGGGAGGGGTTATAATATCTATAAATAGTTTCTCAATTAAATTTCCATAAATGTATTATGATAGTATATACATATATTGATTGAAATATAAAAATACGTAAACAATGATAAATAAATATTTTATCTATATTGCCCACGCCTAGCTGCCATCAATAAATGCTATTACAATCACACGAGGGAAACTTTGGCCAATATTTATAAAACATGACTAGATCAGTATTCTGAAAATTCGACAAGTGGAAAATAAACAGGCAAATAAATAAATGTCACTCAAACATTGTGTTATTGTGTTTGATTTTCCATCAGGCAATTCATCATGGCTGCCAGGTCTTGATTACACATTTATCGGATTATGTTCCTGTCTAGCCTCACTCAAACTCCAGATGGCACTGCTGACTGCATCGAGACAACAGACCGTGTCAAGCAAGCTTTGTCTTTTGGCTGCTAGTGCTACTGACCTGTGATAGCAAGCTGCAAGCTAATGGAGATAGGAGATCTAAAGAGTATTGAATATTTAAGGTGTATATCCCTGTCAGATGTAACGGACAAAGTTAAAATGAACAGATACACTAAATTTCAAAGCAGACTTGATAGGAATCAAATTAGCTGTGATTCGATTTGCAATTAATTTCAGATTTTATATTACAATTAATTTACATTATCTGTATCTACTATGTATTTTGACTGAGTGCCTAATAAAAGAGAGTAGACAAAATCAGATTTTCGTTATAGCTATAAATAGTAACAAGAAATATTATTATGACAACTATTAAGGACCAAATCACCCCAAATAATGTTAATGCCACACAATGGGCAATCACATACAGGGCAACATATTGGGCTGTCCCACACAGATGCGTTTGTCACTATGGTCAGTTGCATCCATCTAAATTAATCAAATTCATCAATTCTATGTAGGCTTGTGCCCTTACAAATAAAAAAAATGAAAATAAAAAAAAGAGTTTAATTTATAATCTTTAACCAGGAGCAATCCAGGACCAGTGTGCAATGTACTGGCAGTGTTGTTGTTTTTTTGCTTTGGTTTAATTTTAATACCATGCTGTCTTCTTAAATGAGAAGAGATTGGGGGTGCCCCTGGTATTTTTTATTTAAAACTGAACTTTTTGTATACTGTGAATGTTTTATAAATATTTCCTTTGTTGTCGTTTAACTTTTGAGTCCGAAGTGCTTCCAAAGTTTGGACATCAGGTTGGCTAGCAACACTGTACAGAGTGGAGGATGACAAGTGGGTGACGTGAAGTTGGTATGTGATTACAGGACTTAGCAGGTGAGTAGTGGGTCGCACAGAGACACATGCACGGGAGACATATCTAAATTTCTATTTCTATTTCTATTTCTTCTTCTTTCTATCTATTTGTTTTTTACTCTGAGAGGCACACAAGGGATGGAAGTATGAGTATATATCATATATTTATAGACTTTATAGATTCAAGATTAAATGAATCACTAGGTACAGATCACCATTCTATAGTTGTGAGTCAACTTCAAAAAGAAGGGTAATAATAAATACCTGTTAAACTAAAAACCTGAATGTCACACACACAATACTATATAGATATTTCCACTGACTCAATCCCACACTGCCTTAGTGCCATAAATACTCACTAGGGAACCATATGTGTATCAATCCATGTCTGAAAATATTCCGCAACAAACACACAATTTCCTCCTGTCTGAATAATATTAGCTAAAAACTATAGTGCCCAGCTGTTTGGGGAAAATTAATTAACCTTTAAAAATAAATATCTATGACACATTTTGGGGAGAAAATGTGCTTAGGTCTGAGTGCTACAGAGGATTGAGAAGTCAGAAGGTATTAAGAGACAGACTAATGCATTGTTGGTTTTGGTCAGTTCAAATTTTTTGTTGAAAACAACTACAAAATACGCCTCTGGTTACACAAAGTGATCACAACTTGTACACACAAAAACCCACCATCAAATAAATTGAGGTCCCTCAGCAGCAGCGGGCCATAGATTCCCTCCAGAATGCTTTCAAACCCTGCAAGACAAAATAAACAGAAACGATCCTTCAGTGCTAATTTGAACAAGACATGCATATTTGAAGTAATGATACTTGACATTTGGGTGATGTAGGGTCTACCCATTTTGTATGCTTGTTACCAAACTACAACACAGATTCTGTGTCAACACAGATTCTGACAGCAAAGTGCACTGCTATAGCCAGCCGTCACCAACACCTGCAAGGTTTAATACAGGGTCCATATATTGGAAAACAACACAAGTAATAAATAGGATTCGTGAAAAGCAGTTACATGAATACTTTAATTAGTTTATTTGCATTCTGAGTTTAATGTCTGTGTAACGTCAGCTACTTAAAAACTACAAATCAGAGGAAACACAGCTAGCTTCAAGTGAGCTAACGTTAGCCTAAGTTTCCCGGCTTCTGTGGCATAAAAACTGTGTTCAAAATAGCATCGGTGCGAGGAAAACCGTTACCTGAGACCTCTTAACTCTATGCTTTTCTCATATTGCACTGACATTAGCAGCCCAAACGTAGCAACAATCCCCTCCCCCAAAAAACATCAACAGCGTTATGTTAGCATAGCATGTTAGCAGGGCACTAGCATAGCCAACATAGCTAGCTATATGTCAATAAACAAATTTAGCAAACGTTGCAATCAGTTACCCACTAAATATATGATACGCATTAATGCTACATGAACAATATCGTCTCAGTCCTATAACACAATCTGATAGAGCTAGCACCGGCGAGTAGCAAGCTAGCTCAGAGGGACAAAGAAAATGAGCCAACTCGAAGGGCTAGCCAGCTGGTAAATATTAGCCTGCCAGCTTAACTTAACCGCTAACACTGGCCACCTATGGTTCCAGGCTACTAGCTAGCTAGCTAGCTAGCTAGCTAGCTCACATAGCTAGAGGGAGCGATCCCTCAGCTACCGGGCGAAATCACTTTGAAGCTCGTTGATTTTCTTTTACAAAATATGAGGCTGCAAGTCGTATCATACCAACGCAGTGTATCAGTTTGTATCGCCAAGAATCAAGTTCCCGCCGAAACCCTTTCCTTTCGGCCGTGCAATTGGGGCACTGCACGGTCGCCATTGTGCGTCCTTCCCCCCTCTCTCTCCCTCTGTCTGAACGACAGGAAGAAGCGGCTGAACGGTTCACCGCTGCAGCACTGAGCTGTCACACTCTCTGCCCACCGCTAGAGGGACAGGTTTTAGATTATGGAACATTTGTGCCCTGAATTTGGTCTCACGGATAAAACTGATTCGTTAAAATCCTCCCAAATACATTTGTGGGCTATATATATAGAGACAGATAATAGTCTTATAAGAGTCCCATAGCCTAATGTCAATGACCTTATAATGATGATGTGGATGACCATCTCTCCTGCTGGTCACCCATGGGACCTGCATATGCCTATATGGTCACGTCACGTGTCAACACCCCATTGGCTGCTATCTGTGTGTGTGTGTGTGTGTGTGTGTATTTGTGTGTGTTTGTTTGTGTGTGTATGTGTGTGTAGGCGACACACACACACACACACACACACACACACACACACACACACACACACTCTACCGGTCAAAAGTTTGGGGTCACTTAGAAATTTCCATTCCACTCCATTACAGACAGAATACCAGCTGAGATCAGTTGCATTGTTTTTTTAATCAGGGCAGCAGTTTTGAGATTACATTATGTGCTTACATAATTGCAAAAGGGTTCTCGACTGTTGTAAAAAGAAGTGGCTGATCTTTAATGCAATATTTCATTTGCCCATTATCAGCAACCATTCATCCAATGTTCCAAAGGCACATTCTGTTTAGGCTACTAATCTGATATAATTTTAAAAGGCTAACTGAGAAAACATTGGAAAACCATTTTGCAATTATGTAAGCACATAATGTAATCTGAAAACTGCTGCCCTGGTTAAAAAAAACAATGCAACTGATCTCAGCTGGTATTTCTAAGTGACCCCAAACTTTTGACCGGTAGTAAGTAGTGTAGTTAAAGGGAAACAGATGGACAGAATCATAGTTCAGTGAACTGCCTCAACTTGTTTGATTTATTTATCTTGTGGGTGAAGTCATTACATAAACCCAAACCAAAGTTTGGGGAATTTAAAATACCACAGCTTGGTGCATACTCTGTTAAGTTTGCTGAATACTAAGAAATTATACTGTATAATACAGTGCCGTTACGTGGTGTTGTCCCTGTGAGTGTTAAATGTTACACTGGTGAGCTGAAGGACACATTAGACCAGGGGTCACCAACCTTTTTGAAACTGAGAGCTACTTCATGGGTATTGAGTCATATGAAGGGCTACCAGTTTGATACACTCTTCTGAAATTACAAATTTGCTCAGTTTGCCTTTAGTTATATATGATTATTAATGATTAATGACGCTCATCTATGTGAAGACACTGATCATGTTATAATTATCATTTATCAATCAATCAATAATTATCAACAATGACTTAACAAGGTGGGAAACAGATAATATCAATATTCAATTTTCATTTTTAGAACAGGCCTGAGGGCTACTCATGTGGTCCTTGGGGGCTACCTGGTGCCCGTGGGCACTGTGACTCCTGCATAAGACTATAAATAATGCATAAGGTTTACTAGACCCCATATATCCCTGGGCTGTACAGAATTAACGTTTTTTATATAGATTTAGCGACCCCATGATAAACAGTTTATTAAAATCATCTGGGGCACTGATGTAGAATAAAACAAAACTTGACTGTTATCACTCTGTCTACCTAAATCTAAATAATTTCTAAGCAGATACTGACATTTTTTGTACTTCCAGCTCCTCCTCAGTGCAACCACATGAGGGCAGCAGAGAACTTTACATGTGTCAGACTACAGCTTCATCTAGGTGTGCACTATAAGATGTTAGCATGAACACAGGGTCAAACGGAAAGTAACTTGATGATACGGTCTTCAGATTCATTCATTCCATTCTCCAAAACCTTATGAATATAGTTTCTTTGTTTACATCCAGTCAACAGGGCAGCCAAGCCCCAGACCTTTATGGGCCCCACATGCTCTGGTTTAATTGTGTGCCAATATGTCTGTAACAATTGTAATTAATTGCAGATTTAACAGGATTATGCACCACCAAATCACATTGTCAATTTAGATAAGGGGTAACACTATAGCTTTATAAAGACCAGATATTTTTTATTTATTTATTGTTTATTATTTCAGTTGACAGTATGTTTAAATTGCAAATTAAGTTGTGTTTGATGAAATTACACAAATTGACACACAGCAAACCTGGGGCCTGATCCACCGAATAGGAGTACTCGTTGGTTTCTGGGCCTATAGGCAAAAATATAATTAAAATATGTGTATTCTTCTGTCTGCACTGTACTTTGTGGGTAGCCTACTTGTGTACACTAATGCACAGAGAGTGGGCAGAACAGGGTTTCAACAGGGGGTCCCAGGTCGTTGCTACCCCAGGGCTCTCTGACAGGTCAATCTGGCTATCCATCCCTTAATGCAAAACATCAGAATATATGAGAGGTATGAGAACAACCAACAGAAAAGGGGTTCATGAAGAGTGTGTGAGTGATTGAGTGAGGGACGGAGGCCGATTAAACAACACAGGACATTAAGTGATGAAGAGCTATGGAGTGCTGTAGAACAGATAGGGAGATGTGATTGAAAGTTGAGCTTGGAGGAGGCAAGTGTCACAGGCCCAGGTGGAATTCATTTTCATGGTGACTTAGAGCGTGGTTGCCGTGAGGATGGTGATGGAATACAGGGGCCTGGTAAACAGCACTTCTGGGGCAGAGCGTGACCAACAGCATACAGCCCAATGTGCCCCGGGGACAGAGATGATTACGAGCAGGGTCACCACGTGTGTGTGTGCACATTGTGTTTATGCGCATATGGTTCTAAGTATGTGCGTGTGTGTGTGTTTGAATGCACGTATGTTTAAGTAGTGTTACAATGCAGTCTACCTCCAGTGCGACGACATACTGTATGTATTGAGTGATCAGAAAATGACCGCTGCTATACATTGAATGCAGATTGTTGTTTTTTCAGAATAAGGTGCACAGTAGCTACACATTTTGATTTCCCTCAGTTTCACTGCCTCAAGAAGTCCAAACACAACAGCCAGAAATAGACCGTTGACAAACTACCAGCTATTTAATATAGCCACAGGATGAAGAAATCAAGAGAACTCATTACACAAGTTTAAATCATGTCCTCAAAATAACCAAGGCACGATGAGGACCAACTCATCCATATGATTTTAATCTAACTCATTCCTCCTTTACACTTTTCTTCACCTCTATCGCATCACATGTCATCTCTTCAGTTTCCCTCTGTTCCCTGAAGAGGGCAGTGTCGACGATGCTTGTTAAGAGGCTTTCAGTCAATTAAATTTACAGGTGCATTCCATAGACCCAAAGTTGTTTTTTAAGATGATTAGAACCAGTTCTCCATATGCCATAAAAGAAACACCTCACATATTTAATATAAACAGGATTTAGCTGGTATTAGTACGGTTTTATTGTTCACACTAACAATTAAAGTGGCTCGGCGTGCTGGCTCAGTATGAACTCACTCTCCTCGCCCTGTGTGCCCTCGAACTGACTGTGACGCATATTCCCCGTTGTTTTTTTCTGGTTTCATCTCATCCTAAATTAAAGACGTCTTGCTGAGTTTACTGCCCTGTAAGTGAAGGTAGAAGGTAGAAGGTAGAAACGTCAGTCTTTTGCACACTTGTGTATGTGGCGTTTAATTCCTCCCCCCAAAGTCTCAGATAGATTTTACTTAACTGCCCTGTGGTGTGCACAAACCAGTAGGGATCATGTTTAATTTGATGGGGCTTTATAAATTAGAAAAAGACTCCAACAAGGCTTAATGTCTAAAAGCTAGGCTTACATCCGTGGGCCGGGCTCTTTTTAAGGTGGTGATTTGTGACCGTTGATGGATTGAGTATGTTATTTGTGCTAATACTTGGATCCAAGATGTTTAATCAATTGTACATCGAATGAATCAAAATGAGCCTTTTACTGGGGTGAAACTACAGTCACACCAGATTGGGAGAGTCCAGGGTCTCATTGAGTTTTTGGCAGCAACTTCCCGTATAATCCCTGACATGGCATAGATGCCTACCACACTTTGAGTGGGGCCCTTCAAATGGGATTTCCAAAAATCACTTATTTAACCCACTTTCAGAGGCTTGGCATTGTTTTAATGAAAACATACTGTTTGAAGGGGAGAGGAATATGAATGCAAAAAAAATAAATATGGAAATGATTACCTGGGTGATTTTTGAGCGTGTGTGCTTGAGTGTCTGCTCATGTACAGTAGATTTGCATGTGTGTGTGTGAGGTTAGAGTCCTGGGGATCAGTATTATGGTTGGACTGTGGCCATTGTGATTACTACAGAGGTGCAGTATATTCGTCCCTACAGAATCCAGTGTGAACCCTCACTTCAGCTTCCCATGTCCAAGCACACGGCTACACTCACTGTTGTGCAAGCAAATGCATGAAGAAATCTGTTTAGAATTCCTGGCTTTAAATGAAAGATAATTATCTGATAATAACAGCTATATCCTACATTTTTTAAGCTGTGCTCCACATTATGTGATAAGCTGCAAAATTGGAGGAAGAGATGGGGAAGGTAAATAGAAAAGAGAAAGGAAGCGCAGTAAAGTGAGAAAAAAGTAGTGTTTAATCTGAGCAGGAGTGTGTGTGGACATGCATGCAGAGACCTGGAAAGCTGCACTGCTGTGCAGGGAGACACCAAGCCGCTGCCGATTTGAACAAGTCTTTCATTACTTCTGTTTTGTCCAGCTGGTTCCAACTGACCCCCTCACTCTCCCTGTCTATCTGAGCTGTCTGTCTTAGCTGCATCTGGGCAGGTCTTTAGGACAGGGCTCAGTGAGACGTGTGTTGTTGTGGAGGTAAAAGGGTCTCTAAGGGCTTATGCAGCACAGGAGCAATAAGGAGGATTATCATTAATTCTGCACAAAATAATGCACTTTGATTTTGACACACACACACACACACACACACACACACACACACACACACACACACACACACACACACACACACACAAGCACACGCCATTTGGGGAGGGTGACGGTACACTGTGGAGGGGGGCTGGAAGGTGGTGGGTCATTTTAAGTGGAGGTGCACGGACCAGACCTCGCCCCAGGGATGATGAGGGGAGGGAGAGGAAATAGCCAAACTAAAAACACATGCAAGGTCAAGTGTACTCCTTCATCTAGCATATAATGGAGGAAAAAGCCAAGAAAGAACTATGTTGCTGTGAGACTTATCAGTCTGGATGTTTCTGTCTGCTTCTACTTTTATGTATTATTTTTGTTTATCTAACTGTCTGTCTTACTGTTTTTTTTTGTGGCCCAGACAGCTTTGTCCTAAAAGGTGAAGGGAAGCTTTTATTGTCGATTAGTGGTAACCTCAGAGATTTATTCCCATTAGAAGAATATTGTCAAACTCAGGCACATTGTTTCTCAAACCCAAGATGTTGACATTTATCCATGCAAGGATTTTGTCCCATTTGGATCACTGTAACTTGTTTTTAAATTGCCTTAGCAAGACACCTACTGCTTTTGAAAGGTCCTGTAAACATGCTCTCTTACCAACCATCTTGATTTCTTCCCCACCAAAGTGCACTTTACAATCCTTGTGATAAAAGAGCTCTGTTTGGTCCAGCACCATCTATAGTGATTTGTACAGCCATATTTCTCAGGATGCACACCTGATTCCAAACCAAACTAACATGATAAATGTAATTTTGACCTGATGAAGATCAAACTGGGATTGCAACATTGTCTATTTAAATATAGTAGATGTGAAAGGGATCGCTAGTAGTAATAAACCTATCAGCTGAATCATAACTTGGTGATTTCAATGTTGTGTTTCCAAATTGTTGCAGGCATTACTCTTTTCATCAATGCTGATTTCCAATATACGTTCACCTACAATATGCAATATTCATTTTATAGTATCAAATCATAACAAGAGTTATATATACTGTATATAGTCATGGAGTAGGTCTAGACCACACTCTATAATTTACAAAGACCCAAAAATTCCAGTAATTCCCCTTTAAGGCAGAAACCTCGGATAGACCCAAGCTCTTGGTAGGGGGTGTCTGACGGTGTCGGTTGGGGGTGTGATGAACAGTGGAACCATGCAAACATGATTTAGGTGCCACCCTAATCCAAGGAAAACTGCAAGGTGAGAAAACACAAGGGCTCCGGAGAATAAGCTTCCCAGAGCTAAGTTAGTGCAAGCATTTCTGGGACATGAATGCACACAGATAGAAACAGAGAGGAGCTCAGTGTGTCAAAGGATATGCATATGCTCCTTCTAATCGAAAATGGCAGGACTCAGTTCCTTTGGACTTAGGATCTGTAGACACCTTGAAGAAACAGCTAACTTCGAATTTATTATACTGTGCCTCTTGTTGTTTGTTATTATTAATTATTGTTAAGCACTTTGTGATGTCAACTCTGGAATGGAGTTATATACTGTAAATAAACTTTCCATATTAGACAAAATGTGCGAGAGCCTCCTTACTTTATTTAGTTGGTCTCCCTTTCCCTATCTCTGTCTGTTTCGCTCTCACACACACACACACACACACACACACACACACACACACACACACACACACACACACACACACACACACACACACACACACACACACACAAAAAAACACACACAACTTCTCCTGTACTATACGGGAATTCCTCTACTATGCGACAGTAAGTCGCGTGGTTATGACACAATCGCTAGCCTATTTTTACAAAAAGGTCTACTACGGAGCCATAACGTGAGATACAAGGTAATGGAGCCTTTTATACATTGTCGTGTTTCTTTAGAAATAAAGAATGGACAAATAAAGTCTTTAAACGCTTCTGATGTAAAGTTATTCGCTGTCAAAGTGACGTCAAAATGAATGGCAGTCAATGGAATGCTAAAGGGAGGTGATGGCTTGGTAGCATCAAAATGGCGCCATAGGAGCTACGCGTTCTGGGGAGAGGCTTACCCCCTTGGAGGATACAGACGGAACAAGTTTGGCTAACGAAGTTAGCAGACAGTTAGCAATGGGCTCCAAAGGAATATATTACACGTACGGACTAGAAGAATATAAATAAGCCAGGAATGGACCCAGATTCAGCATTTGGACCGGGACAGGGAATTGTCATGATCTTAACGATTAAATTGCGAATAATAACCGATCTAACAATGTGTAGCATGTCCATATTGACACAAGTTTTGAACTTTTGTGTTTTAATGCTTACTACCATGTCTACCATAAGTCGCCGGCGACCTGGTTTGTTGAATGAAGTGTCAAGCGAATGGGTGCCACCAGTGATATACAGCAGTTTAACAGTTGTCTTCATAGATCATCTACCATTCTGATAACTCTTTGCAGCTCACACACACTTTTACACACACAAACACTAGCAGTAAATATAACTGTGTGATAAATACCTGCATTTGTATTCGCGCGCTAATATGTGCGTATGTGAAAGTGAGCATTATGCATGTATGTGTGTCTGTACAGTATGTTTGTTAATGCTCTGTCTCTGAGGTGTTGTCCTTTTAAAACAAAGAGGTGAGTTTCCACTGCTGCACTTTCATTGATGCCCGTCTGTCTCTGGTGTCTTTAGTGGAAACTTACCCTTGCTCCTGTCTCTCAATTATGTTCCTTTCTGCTAAATATATCAGAAAGGACCCCCACCCCCTCTCTGTCTCTCTGTCTAGGTAATAGAACAAGGTTTATAAGGCTCGGCAGGCCTGGCTAATCTAACCCACATGCCAATAGCGCTGTGCCCATTCTCTCCCCTGCTCTAATGAAGCCAACACAGACTCTGAAATCTACGCTAGTGAGTGTGTGTGGGAACACCAGACCTGGCAAAAGAACCTCACTCTGGGCCAACAATGAGACGTAGGAAAATAGAGTTTCTCTCTTTAAATCAGTTATGATTTACACACACACACACACACACATATATATATATATATACACACACACACACACACACACACACACACACACACACACACACACACACACAAATCAATATAAGCTCATCCAACACAGATGTTTCAGCTAATTGATTGCGAGTGTGCGGTGCGTAGACCCATTGCGAGTGATTGGCTTTTAGTGTGTGGTGTGTTTCTGGCTGACACTTAACAGACCACACAGCAGTGCTTCCCTCCTTCCCCACCCACACAGACATAATTTAATCAAGAACTGAATCTAATACAACTGTGGTGCACTGCTTTATATGGTTATATGAAAAATCCTTTTTATTTGTGTGTGTGTGTGTGTGTGTGTGTGTGTGTGGTGTGCATACAGTACATACTGCCATACGATTGTGGAGATAATAGTAATCAAACAAGACAGATCAATTCATATTGGGTAGCATCATGTTTTTAAGAGGCCATCTGCTACACATATGACTCAGCTTTTGTGTGTGTGTGTGTGTGTGTGTGTGTGTGTGTGTGTGTGAGAAACTGTGTGCCTACAATACACCAGAGAACACATGCCGTGGTTAGGTATAATGCTGGAAATGTCTGTCAGTGACTGTGCAGATGAGTGTGGTGACTGATGGAGTGTGTGTTAGAGTGACTAATGTTGGACATGTCATCTCACACATTTACGATACTCAGCTCGCCACCATGACATCCAGGAAGGACGGCAGGAAACTAGGATGGGATGTCTTTGTGAAGATGAATTTAAGACAGAGCATTTTATAAATTTGACTGGAGGAACTGGAGGAGATTATTTGTGTGTGTGTATGTGTGTGTGTGTGTGTGTGTGTGTGTGTGTGTGTGTGTGTGTGTGTGACAACTGCTGCATGTGTTCTTACCACACAGTTGGTGAGACATCCTGTAGGGCTTGGCAAAACAGCAGGAGGCAGCGTAACCTTTTGACTCCACTGCATGTGTTTGTGTGAGTATATATCTGTGTGTGTGCACATGTGTGTGCTGACAGGATTTACTATTCGTCAGTCCATCCTGTCATCGCCTCATAACTCCCGGACGGGCTGCGATTCTGAAAAGATAAAATTATAGTCTTATGTTCAGTACCACAAGTGCATATTTGCTTCATACTATTAAGGTGAGCCATCAAAATCCTACATCTTATCATGTCTGGAGGAAATAATCCTCCTGACTAAATGGCATACATGAACTATTAGTATCTAGGGCTGTCAATCGATTAAAATATGTAATCATGATTAATCACAAATTAATTTTTTATCTGTTCTAAATATACTTTAAAAGGTTTTTAATGCTCTTATCATGGCCTGCCTTTGGCGAGGGGGAGGAGGGTTGTCTGCATCAGCTGTATGCCTGGCCAGCAAGTGGTATTTGAGACTTTGGTGGTAACTCAATTCACATTGGCAGTACATGCAAATAACTTTAGTCTTGTCGAGAGAACGATCTAGAAGGGCTTTGAAACTGAACTTGCCATTCAAAAGTGCGTGCGTTAATTGTGTGTCCAAAAAAAAGGAATTTGCGGTAACTCGTTATTATTGCGGTAATTTTAACAGCCCTAGTCATTTCTCATTAGGTAATTCAGAAGTTGAGATTGAAAGTTCATTTCTGACCTTGGAAATAATCTCATACTGCATTCATGCAATATCGGAATAATGGGAAGAATAGGAAACCTCCTGTATTCCACACATTGTTGCCCCTGGCCTTGTTGCCACACCATTTATATACCCTAAATAGCTACTTTTATGTATTTGGACAGGTTTGGTTAACAGTTATAACCAGATACAGGCAATCAATGTATAATTCTATTTGAATTAGCTGAATTAATTGTATTTGTGTTACATTGAAATGTATAATATTGGATTTTATTTTGATGTAACTGCTTTGCAGCAATGTTGCAACTGTTTTGTTGAAGCTTCTGCAGTTCTTTTCAAGAAGTGGGAGCTATCATAGCTGTCTGGGGGCTGACGTGAATATTTTTCTTTACTTGTGTGCTCATAATTATGGTCTAAATGATATGATGTGAACATGGCATCACCACAGGGTTAATTACTAGCTGTTCTGGAGCTTTCAATCATATTACACAATGTTTCTCAGCAGATGGATTTGGCCCTGCAGATGGAATTTTCAAAAGTTTTCTAGACACTTTAAGGACTTACTGTATGTTTCATGTTGGCTTAAAAGTTAATGTTGAAAGTTCATTCTTGACGTTGGAAATGGCAACCATAATTACGAAGTTTAAAGGTTGAAAGAATAGCTCAACTCTGTTCTTGTCGCCAGTCAAAGCTCCATGAAAAGTGTAACAGACTGACCAACCCATTCTCTCTCCCAAACAAGTGAGGTACACAGCTGTGGTTGTTTAGAGTAGGCCTATCAACAAAAAGGCAGAAAACTACCATTACAATTGTCTAAACAACTTGTGCAGCATTATCCAAGAGTCTTGAAGCCAAATTATTCCAATGCGAGTCCAACTGGCCAAAGTTACTCCAGAGGCAGGTGGGGGAGGTTGTGGAGAGTTTCTAACATCTAAGTGAGTATATAGACTTGACAGCTAGTAGATCATGAATTCTCATTTCATCTGTTCTTTTAAGATATTTGATACAAAATTATTTTTATTTTTTTTAGAAATCTTTTAGCTGGCGTGACTTTTCTCTTGCTAAATATATTAGATGCAGGGATAAGAGGGTGATCACGATATGTGCATACATTGTGTCCCCATACATTGTTTTATTTGGAGAGCTGGCGCTGTTAAAGAGACGTTCTCTCCAGATTACATGTAAATCACGCTCTCCCCCCCCCCCATACTTTTGAATGCAGACAACAAATCTATGCAGTGTTGAACACATTCAGTATGAATATGTTGGTATGTTGGAAGTCTTTGGCTTGTAGGGAGCCTTTTCTTTAAACGTAGTGTAACCTACAAATGTCAGTCGTGAAGGGGAGTGATTTGGTTGTTTGGTTTGGTTAGGATTATTGTATTGTTGAGTGTATTTGCCTGTATGCATGCTTGTGAACTTTTATGAGTGCAGGCTTTACCGATCAGAATGACTTTCCCATCTCCTTCTCTGTCTGTTCACGCAGCCATGATGTGAATACGGCATCAGGCTGACAATGGAGAGAGACAGAGTGAGGGAGAGACAGGAGTGTCTAGGGCCTGTCAGTCAGATGGATGGATGGACCGACTGACAGATGAGTCAGAGGCATCAGGGGCTGTGATTGGCCGGTTCCCCCAGAGAGATGATGTGGTATTCTGTGGTCATTTTTGGCCTAAGTTGCAGTTGATCCACTGAATGTCACCTACTGAATACATTACACAAGGACAGAATTTTAGCTATTTTTCATTTACATATTTATTACTTTACTGTGAATTTGCTCTATTTAAAGCAGCTGTAATAGATATTTTTACAGGAACAATGAATCACATGACTACTTATATGTAAAAGGGGTCGATCATAGTGATGGAAAATAATCATAGATGCAGTTCTACTCAGTTTAGCATCTTTCAGCTCATAATGTTTGGTTTTCAAGCCCAAAACTTTACTGTTTTGGTTTACTCATTTTCAGATACAGAAGGCAGCTGTTTTATGAAAAGAAAGCTCTAAAAATGTAACTGTATGCATCCTGCTCCTCATCAAACAGCAGACGAACAAAGCAGCTTTTTGCGTGTCATTTCATGTCTGCAACCTCAAGTGTTTACATCAAAGATACCCAATTGAAATCTTCACTTCTTATGTGTATATGTGCATGCATACGTGGGTGTGTATGTGTATGCCTTTGTGTATTTAAGTGCTGGCAGAGGGGTTATTGATACATTGACTACTTAACTTAGGTGACTTAAATAACGTAACAAATGTACTTATTTTAACACAAACCATGATCTTATTCTTTTCTTAAGTAGTTTTTCCTGCCTTAACATAACCAAGTGGTTTTATTTGAATTCACAACATTAACCACGTGTTTAAAACTGACGAGCTGGGAATGACAACAGGGTGAAAAGCATAAAATGTGTTGACATGACAAGCAGAATGTCCTTTTAAAGTGGCATGCTATTTATATGCATTCCCATGAGATTACGTTGGACAAAGCTATTGACTTACTGGTGAACGTAGTGGATTGTTTAGCAGCTAAAGAGACAGATATTTCCCTTAGAAATTATTAATAATATAGTTAATTAAATAATAGGGAATATTGAACTTACATTTAACAGGTGGCCACAAAGCAAATGTGGCTCTGCATCTCCTGGATGTGTAAACAGACAACTGTTTGCTAACAAGTTTACCATTTTAACTTTAAAGGTTCCATGTTGTCTCCACTGCCCTCTGGTGGCCAAGAAATCTGCTAATGCAGCTTTAAGATGATTTTCATGGCCTTTGGTGTTGTTGGAAAGAGATGGTAAAGAGAGACAGAAAAAGTAGTCGTTCATTGCTAATTCGATTTTTTTGTTTACTCATTCTTTATTTGGTATATTGTAAGTTTTGTGCGTATACAGAGCCAAAAACATTTCACACAGCAGAATAAGAACTGATGTAAAGCTATCATAGACCCAGAAGATTATTTCCAGTCTTTCCTATCACTCATCATCCCATTTCATCTCATCCCTTCTCTCCCTCACAACACCGAGATCAAATGCCCTCCAGAGGCTCAGAGATGGAGGGTTCTTTGTCCTACAGGGGAAGCGATAACTGGAGAACCTGAATATGTTCTGATGGTGGAATCGATAGAGCTTGGAGGGCTGATTCGAACACATGGTTCTACTAACGTCCATCTGGAACTCATCAGAGATTCTGAGACTGAAAAACTGGAAGGTGAAAAAAATGAATCCAAACTGTTGACATTCTGGGTTGATATGTTTCGAAATCATGTCTGCAACCTCAGGTGTTTACATCGAAGATTCCCCATTGAAATCTTCCACAGTTTCTGTGTATGTGTGTATGCATACAGGGATGTCCATATAGATGACATATGTGTATGTCTTTGCGTATGTAAAGTGCTGGCAGAGGGGTTATTGATTTGCAAGGGTGAATGTGTGTTGAAATTCAAGGTGGGCTTTCTGTCTTGTCCGTTCCTCTTGGCTGACAGAGCTCCCTGTAGATCTGCATGCACTCTACACACTCTCAGTTCACTAATTCATTAGTTTCACTCTCATACAACTATCAGCGCCATCATCTGGCATGGAAGTAGCTGCTGAAGCAAGTCTGCAATTTCACCTTTGGGGAGGAAATGCACAATACAGCATACTAAATGCCATACAGATGTAGAAAGGATAGAGCTTCCAGTTTTTTCCTCTGTTGAACTGCAAAATAACAGTATAGTTGTTCATGTATTGGATTGTATTTTACAACTTCATTTATTTTAGTCATGTTTTATTTGGACTAAGTAAGTGGTATAAGTGATTTAAAATGAATCACAAAAAACGTCTAGTGAGTTTTAAGTTGTGCAGTAGAATGGAAAGAGTCTGAATATATGGCATTGTATTTTAAGGAGTTACACGGATTAATGGAGGGGAGGGCTGTTAGCTACCAAAGATCAGAGGCAACCTGCCACAAACTAACTAAGTTATAGTATAATTTTGTAAAAGCAAAACATTGTTTAAGCAGAATATCGGAGAAACTTTCATAATAAACCTGTCAGTTTCTGAGCTATTTTTCTTCCGACCTTGCCATCCACCTATCACTCTCTGCAAGCTACCTGACTGACTGACCAGTGCACTGAGGTCTTCTTCTTTGGTGGATGGCACCCAGTGTTGAGGTGCATTACCGCCACCTAGACTGAGGTCGCTGATCTGCTAAGCAGCTTTTAAGGAAACCCACTGACAGAAAAAAAGGAAGCCCTGTTCTTCTCATTTCCATTGCCTCATTTAGGACTACAGTATGTTCTCTACAGCTTGTTTGAATTATTAAGACTGAGAAAAGAATAAAATAAATTGTTGAAGATGTGTTAAGTTAAGCGTCCCATGATGATAAGACGAGGTAGGTGTATGTGATGGGGCTGAGCCTCGACAGCCCACCCTGTTTTGTACCTGGTTATTACACATAATTGGTTCATCTGTGTAGTTGTTTTTGAAAAGTCCTTCAGTCTCTCTTGAAAATATTGTCTTATAATACCTAAATGGGCTGAGTCAAGGGGAGCATTGGCTCTAAAACTCTCTCTCTCGCTTTCTCTCTCTCAGCGTAGGAACGGTAGCATCACCACCAATATAGTGTTAAAAGTGACCTTTTGAATGCTGACCTCTTTTTGAACGGTGACCTCCGGCCAGGTTCAAGAGTCACCACAGCAGCATAGCAGGCCTGTCCTCTCATCCCCAGGGTTTGCCTGGTTAACCACTGCCCAACAAGCAGGATGTGTGTGTGTGTGTCTGTGTGTGTGCTTGTTCAAAGTGTATGTCTGTAACAGAAGAGCTTTCTAAGTGTGACCCACATAAAAGGTCTCCATGAGCCTCAAGACAGCCAACTTACATGCCACGCACACACACACACACACACACACACACACACACACACACACACACACACACACACACACACACACACACACACAATGGCTGATGGTTCCCATGGTGACTGTGTTCCAGTGAGTGGGATTTTCCAGGCGGCGTCCGGAACAGTGGACACTCCAGAGTTTGTCCTGGAAGTGTGCTTTGATCTAAGTGGATAGACCAGCCAAGGGAGCACAGGGAACTGAACCGCCGTCGCACGGACACACACACACACACACACACACACACACACACACACACACACACACACACACACACACACACACACACACACATTTGTATTTCTACACTTGTGAGGTTGATCGTTTAGATTAGATTTAGATTTTTTTTTGGTCACTTGGGGGCAGCAGCTGTAAACTGAATACTGGCACAGTGTAAGCAAAAAGTCGCCTATTCCCACATCCAGCAGACACAACATTTTAATTAATTTGGAGTTGTTGTTTCTGTCAACCTGATGAATATAAGTCCAATACTTACTCACTGCCTGATGCTATCAAGTAAGAGGAGTGAGACTGAACCAAAACAGTAAAGTTGCAGGCCACAAAAAAAAAAGAAAAAGAAAATGTTATATGTATATATATATATATATAAATATATATATATATATATATATATATATATATGAATTAGTGCAGCTTTATCCCAAAAGCCAGCACAAAGCAGCTGTTTGAAGAAGGAAAGACCAGACAAAATGTCCCCAGTCTACATAAATGTCCTGTCCTTCAAGGTCAAAAACTCCAATTGGTCCGTACAAATAGCATTCACAAACACAAAGCAGTGTTGATTGAGTTGTCTTTATGATATCTGTGGAGAAAGGGAGGACTAGACACCAGTTATAAACCGTCTGTCTCTCAGGCTGACTCAGACAACAGATTTTATAGTACTGGCACTGCTTTGTGTGCATGCGTGTGCATGTGTGTGTGTGTGCGTGCGTGCGAGAGACTGACTGCAGAAAGTTAGTATGTTTCTACCTCGTCCTACTGACACATTTATTGTCTATCTGAAAAAAACTCAGACACGCAAGTCCGGCTGAAGTTCTCACCACACAAAGATTTGAAAATGGGAGGAGGAATAGTAGAGTGCACTCACACACACCAGATATAAAAAAAAAGAGTCTCAGCCGTGACCGCATGACCACTGAGCAAATCCACCTGTTAATGAATTCATTAAAATAAAATAAAATAAAATAAATTAAAATTCAAACAGCTTAATTACCCCATTAATAATGTATTTTTGTGTATGTTATATTTTAAGGTTCTGGCTATCATGCACAACATTTTCATTATAATTAATAATGTTTTACTGCACTCCACCCAGATAGAACCTCATTATTCAAACCCTGTGACTTTTCCAATGTTTTTTGGGATCCTGGACATTTTCATCGTTTCGGGGTTAACACCAGTTGAGTCCTGTGTAGCTTTAGGCAACAAAAGTACTTTGGCTGATGTTCGGGAAAGATTGAGATTTCTGTTAAATGTTAATAAAGGAAACATGACCCGTCTATGGCTTCAAGTCACTGTTGACTTTTTCAATATTAAAGAAAGAACACAATCTTTACCTAACCTTAAACAATTGCTTTGTCTGCCTAAACACAATCATACAATAACGTTAATTATGCTTTAGTTGCTACGAGTGGATATGGTGGATATGGTAGGGAAATACACTACATTTATTTCAAAACTTATTTACTGTTGCAAATCAGCATTATTTCGAGGTATTTTTTGTTATTTCCGTTTTCCAATTTTTATTTTTAAATAATTGAATTAAATTATTAAATATTTAGTTGTACTTACAGGAAAGCTGATGATCAAGTGATCTGGGTAGGGCAAATTACTTCATGTTCCTGTCTGGAGCTACACTGTGAGTTTCATATGGAGTTACAACATATCTGCACACATGAAATCAGAATAATGAAAACTATTATTATTATTATCATGACTATTATAATTATTTGGGGATAGTTGCAAGCATTTTGTCAGTCTGATAATCTCGTTTCCTGTTTCCTTTTATCAACATAACTTAATAAATACATTAATGCTTACCCAACTTCCACTTACTTTATATCATAATTCATCTGTCATCTGCCAGCTGTAAAAATGAAACAGACTTTTTATTTGTGATTGGCTAGAGAAGGGGTGCGTTTAAATTACAGTATTGCACTGGCACTGATCTCGTGTGTGTCATAACCTCACTTTCTGTGCGAGGGGAAATTTCCTGTAACATTATCCTGAAATACACGCTTCTCTGGGAAATGTTTTCAGAATGTCACAATTTTGGCTTTCTTCAACAGATTTAAAGCTATAGTGCGTGGTTTCTGTCACCCCCATGAGCAATTCTAAATAATGACAACAAAACTGTCAGCGTGTCCACATGATACGAACCTTACGTGACCGAGGAGGACACGGAGGATTAAAAAAACATGATGGACTCTTCAGATGAGGTAATTATCTTCACTCGAGTTTCTGCGCAGGAAAGTCACCGGACGCCACAATCTTCTGAACATAGCCATACTGAGAAATACAGAGAGAGTTGTGTGGAGCTGATAGTCTTAATTAGCTTTGTAGCAACTCATTTTGCAACGGCTTGAATGTAATGGACATTCAGAAATATCAAAAAGTTACGCACTAAAGCTTTAACATCCAAAAACAAAAATGTTAACTGATCAAAATGAAAGGGCTGAAAATATGTCTATATTTGTCTGTCTGCCTTGACCTCTTTTTCTATATCTGTCTCGAAGAGACCACAGATTCCTTTCATTCCCCAAGTGGTAATTTCCTCTCTATTGATTGACGTGTCCTGTTAAACTTATGACAAAAGAGCCTGTTAACACACACTCACCTGGGGGGGATTGGGTGACACACACACATACCCACACTAAGGTCAGTGCAGAGTTTATGGAGAGCTTCCCCGTGTATGTTAGAAAGTAGAACCTAGAAGAGTACGTATTAGAGGATAAGAGAGATTTGATTTCAACAACTGCCCTAAGGACACTCAGATGGGTTCAGTTTAACTGTCTGATATGATAAAATATTTAAATAAGTTATATGTAAAATGATACACATATGCTCGGGACAGTCACCTATCATACCCCAGTGAAGCCGTGACATTACGGAACTTGCTTGAGTGGGCTTTGCTAATCTAAAAAAATGCTGTGTACATGTATGCATGTTAGCACATGAGCAACTATTAATTCATTAATTCATAATTCATTAATTGGGATATTATTTCTTTTAAGGCACTGTCGGGTTTTGCTTGAACAGAACTAGTCCGTGCAACATGTTGTCCGGTTACTTCAGAAATCAAGAGTGTTTAAAATTTTAATAATAGTTGTGTAAAGCACTTTGAATTGCCTTGTTGCTGAAATGTTGGACTGTTATTTTCAGAGGGGGGGTTCAGAAACTTTTTGACATCACATCGTATTGTGTTGTCCATTTTTCCTCCTGTTAATTTGTGTTTCCAGTTACATTTAGTCTTCCAAGTTTGTAGCGGTTGATAAAACGTGTGAAAATAGCCGGAAGACAGGCAAACATGAGCATGTTTTTCCATTTAATTAGGCTACAAATTGTTGCTCAACTTTTCCATGCATTTTTAAAAACAAAGTGCTGCCTCAACTGGTGAGCTGATCCTCTCCGTAGAGAGCTGGGCAAATGACCAAAGTCTCTACTTTGATATTGTTATCTTTGCTGTCACTACTGCTGTATCTCAAACTGATACTCAAAGTCTGTATTCACGCTGTTTAATCCACATGGGAACACAGAAATGTTTCACTTGAGACACTTCTCATAAAATGATTTTCCTATTAGCTAACAATCCTCAAAGTCCCTCAGAGTAGAAGGAATTTTTGCACATAAATCAAACGACAACTTGATGAACATGTAATTACAGTTGTTCAGTGTTCTGATCATGTTGTGGCCGTGTTCTGGTAAATTTGTATCCAACCTGCTGATGTTATGGATGTAATAGGAGACAGAGCCCCGAAGGCTTCTTATCAGGGCCATCAGCAGGTGGGCTTTTACTTTATAGACGCAAACACACACACACACACACACACACACACACACACACGCACACACACACACACACACACACACACACACACACATGCAAATGCACACATATACACCGAAACTTGTGCACAAACGGCTCCAGGTTAAATACCTGAGAGCCAAGAGTTGCAATTCCAGCCCCCACCCCTGACACACACACACACACACACACACACACACACACACCACTCTCTCTTTCTCTATCTCTCTCTCTCTCTCTCTCTCTCTCTCTCTCTCTCTCTCTCTCTCTCGCATACCTCAGATTAAAGCGAGCGTAGCAGAGCACTTGCAGTTTACCCCCCTCTCCCTGAGTTTAATCTGTTTTCACATTCAGAAATACAGGAACACACACATGCCACACACGCATACTACGTATACCCAAGTTCACACACACACACACACACACACACACACACACACACACACACACACACACACACACACACACACACACACACACACACACACACACACACACACACACACACACACATACAGAGAGGAGGGAGGGAAGGGCGTGTAGAGTTTCTGCGTTGAAGCCTTGTGTAAACACCTGCCAGTAATCTACCAGCTGAGATGAATCCAGATGAAACAGAACCTGTTCTTACAGTTCCTCTTATACAGTCTGTTTCAGTCTGCTTTACATCTCAGTGTGAACTCTGTGAGGCCACACTCGACTCTGCGGTGCGCTGATAGGAGCCAAGCAGCTCGGATGTGATTCTGCATTTGAATGCTCGCCTTCGTCGCTCCACATGATGGTTACATGATTGCACTTCTCCTGCACTGCTACCCGACACCTCAAAAGAATCGTGTGGAGGATCCAGCGGCAGCACCGCACAGGATGCTGGGTGGGGATTTTCTGTAGTGGCTACCACAAAAGACCGGAGGCCATGATTATGATAAAAGCCTATTTCATGCTCTTCGTGGCCTGATTCTAAGTCGCCAGTTCACCAAAAGTATCTCAAGGATCATAGTGCAGGGCCCAGCTTGTGGGTCAACAGACCAAAGTGCATTTTCTTAAGAGTTCAAGTCTGTTTCATGTCTTTTACACTGTTTTGTCCTTCTTGTCCTTTTATCTACTTTGTCGCCCTCTCGAAAGAGCACAAACTTCCACCAAAAGTAATAAAAAAACTGTTAAAATCACTGTTAAAAGCTATTTTTTGTGGCTTTTGATGAACCACCAAAAACTGTGATGGGGCTAATATATTTAGATTTCTTTCATAATTATGCATAGCTACTTTGTCAAAACATCATTAGTGTGGGTGTGTTGCTACAAGTATTAATGATAAGAGAGTGAGATTCACCAGTGACTAAATTATTAATCCATGGCTTTTGGGTTCTATTAGATGCCAAAACAGAGAAATGGAAATGCAATCCTCAATACATCAATTCAATACATCACTTAAAAATTGAGCCACTTTTAGCATTTTTGCCGAACCACTGTAGATTATTTTGCTGGGGCTCTCAGCATCGGACCCTACTGTTTCAACAAAGTGCTCTCACCGAATTGTTCACGCAATCTTAATGTCTATCTAATTCTATCTGATCTGTGATTTCATGTAATTCTGACAGCTGAATTTTCTATTTACTAAGAAAACAGAGAGGGAGATACAAGAGAGAAATGGGCGGAGGATTTTAACTGCCAGTGAGTGTGTAAACCAGCTGCACACATTTTATGGTATATAACTCTTCTTTTTTTTGGAGAGACATTTACAATTTAAAAAACTTAATGAAATTGGAAACAGCTATAGAATTTAGACTGAAAACTTTAAGGATTGAGCCACTTTCCACACTCTTGGCGGATGGCCCTGCATTGTTTTGCTGAAGCCTCTGCATTGTAATCCTGTTGTGCCAATGCAGTGCTCTCACTGAAATAAATGAGGAGGCTTCACTTTTTGACGCATTGCTATTGTCAGTCTGAATACAGTCCTACATCTGTGATTAACTGTAAGTAATGCTGATTGCAGACTGAGATTTTACCAGACAGATGCGTTTCATAGATCTTTTGTCAAATGTACAGTATGATATAAGAAATCATACATGAGAACAACAATCCCTAATCAAAGATTTCCTCACAATCAGTGACAATAGTTAGTGTAATTTCCCTCTGAGTCTCCACACTCTGAACATGATAACCTTTCTTGATAGCTATGACCGCGGTCAGAACACAGCACTTAGTGCTGCTTAGCGAAGGGACCTTCTTCCAGCTTCACACCCTGTGAGAAAAATCCTGTTTTCCTTTCTGTTTTGAATGGAAAGCGATTTTGCATTCTTTCCTCAGGCAAGAGGATAGAGGGGGAAGCCGCAAAGGGGAAAAGATACTCTAATGGCAGTATCAGAGCACAATAATGATAGATGCAGGTTTCAGGCCTAATCCACGGGGATGCATATGCAGGGCATGATGGGATTGATAGAACCATTAAGGAATGCTTTGCTGCTATCGCTCCCGTGCTGCTGCTGATTGAAGGCCCGGTGTGGACCAGCCTGGTGAGGTCAGGTTTCTGGGATGAGATTCATTTGCCCTCATTTACATATCAATCTACCGAACTGGAGACTGGGATTATGCAGGAATTGACATTTCATTGCTATTCAGAGTGTCATGTGAGTGTATTGCTGGTTATATGTCCTCTACATGAAGATTGTTAATATCTGCTGTCAAGTGCAGTATAAGTGTGTTTGTGTGTGTGTGTGTGTGTGTGTGTGTGTGTGTCTAAAGGGATTTTAAAACCATCTCCAAATCTCATTTTCTCATAAGCAAGAACTTTTTCCCCAGCCTTGGACAGCGTTTTCAGCAACACACACACACACACACACACACACACACACACACACACACACACACACACACACACACACACACACACACACACACACTGAAGATATATAGCAGATCTGTGCGATGGTTTGGATTCCTTCACTTAAGTTATGTTTGTCATATATTTGAGTGGCGCAATCTAATAGCAACCACAGCCCACATGAACGTGCCACAGTTTCCAGGGCTGTTCCCGGATCAGGATTTTCAGAGTCTGCACCTAAAACCGATGCATCGACTTGGAGGGGAGATTGTCATGTTGCTACGAGTCACTCATCAGGATCAGGGAATCAACTTGCCAGTCTCATGCAGATTCTGCTCACCTGGGATAGCTATCCAGCTGGCTTACATTTTTAAATCTAAACATCAGAGTAAACACAGAGGAAAAGGTGAAGAAGATGAGCTCAAGCTAGCAAGATCCTGTCTGTGGCCATCTTATGTCTATGAATTGCTCTTCAGGATAGGGAAATTAACTCTCCTGCTGACTCTGCAAGCCTGTCCGGTCGAAGATTTCAAATGTAAACAAGAGTATACACAGAGGAAAAGGTGAAGATGGCTATCAGCTATGACCTATGCCTACAATCCCGACTATGTGGACAAGCAAGATCACCTCTGTGTCCATCTTCTTCTCTTCAGAGGAGGCACCGTGGCAAGCGTGGAGGAATTGAACAGAGACTGCGACTTCTCTGCTCAGGGTGTCCGTGAGGTCTTAAAAAGTCTCGCCTCAAGACCCATCTCTTCACCTCTTTCTATCCCTAGCCCCCACGCCCCTCCCCTTTTCATCTGGGCCTGAATCTTGTTTTGTCTTGTTTGTGTACTTACAAACTTTCCAATCCATCGTTTTATGAGTGCATAACCTATATATACTAGTGTAGACGTTTGGTATCATTTCGGGCATTATTAGTGGGGTCATTTACGAGATACAAACGTGGGTCCATTAGCCCCGCGCTAAGCTATTCAGCTGATAACACTACTCTACGCTACTCTACGCTACTCTACGCTAACTCTCCCAATGTTCGACCCAGGTGAAAAAAGCTTCTGGAGGGGTGTTTGGCTCGAGGTCATGGTGCAAAGGACCCTAGGGTGAAATTACTCCGAACTATCACTTTAAGTCCATGTAACGCTACCTCTAATGCTCATTGAAGTGCTCCCGCAGTGCGAAAGTTTTTAAATTAAAAAAAAAATTTTATTTAGTTATTTTTTTCGCTAGTCAAATATACTTCGCTGTATTACGACTACAAATGACATAACACAGATTTTATTCTTTAGATATGTGGAAGTGCAAGTTTAGCAATATTTGAAACTTGAAACTGTTACTTAAAAAACTGAATTCAGAGCAAAATTCCAGTTGTTTACAACGTATTTGAAGCCTAATGCTTCTTACGGGAGCGAGAAAACAATTAAACTTGGAATGTTGGGTGTATGGGCGCTCGAGTCTCATGCAATAAGTGAAAAACTACGGAGCCCCCCTGGGGTCAGCTGAGAAAAAAAAAACTAAACCGTGTGCACAGAATAAAAATCCGTTCCCTCGGTTTCATAAACGTGAGCACGGATTCATAAAAAAATGTGTACAACCAGCAGGAGACAAGTTATAATTGAGGTAAGTTTGTAGACCTTACCCTACCTTCCTTCCTTCCTCCCTTCCTACCTTCCTTCCTTCCTACATTCCTTCCTTCCTTCCTTCCTTCCTTCCTTCCTTCCTTCCTTCCTTCCTTCCTTCCTTCCTTCCTTCCTTCCTTCCTTCCTTCCTTCATTTCTACCTTCCTACCTTCCTTCCTTTTTTCTCCAAGTTTGTCGAAGTGTTTGTCGCTTTTTTCAAAACACAATTCCTCCTTTTTCAAGGTTTTTGTCACTTTTATCGAAGTTTCTCTTCCTTATTTCTGTTTTTTTATCAAGTCTGTCACTGTTTTCTACGTTTTTTATACTATTTTCGACCTATTCTTGCCTTACTTACTTCCTTCTTTCTACCGACTTTTTCCAATTTTTTACGTTTTAAAAAAAGTTTTTGTTGCCTTTTTTCATCATCATTTAAATGTTTTTCAGTTACATGGCTGTTGTTTTGGTAAATCTATCGCTGGTCAAGGGGTACATGGCTTAAAAACACAATTCAAATGGGGTACATTACTGAAAAAAGTTTGAGAACCACTGCTCTACGACCAGACACCAGTCTTATAATGCGAATGAGGAAATCAGAGAATTGTTTTAGATGATGTTTCCTGACTCCCTTTTTTGTTTTGTTTTTGATGTCATGATATTGGTCTTAAATTTCATTCATAATTGTCTTAAAAAGTCTTACATTTGACTTGGTAAACCCTAAAGAAACCCTGCTGTTGGGCATCCTGCTAGCCAGTGTGCAGGCGTCGGATGGTGAGCTGTGTGGCCTCCGCGGCTCTGTGCCTGCGTCGGTTTCCAGTGGGATGTCGGGAGCTGCGTCCTTTTGTCAAGACTTGGCTGGATCCTGGATTGCTGGCGCCATTCAACTGGGTGGCTTTTTTTCTGTGTGCTGATCTAACTGCCGCATTCTGCTTTATGATTACGCATGCACAAGATAAGAAGCAGATGGGATAACATCTGCCTGGACCTCGTACGCTTTCATGTGACAAATAAGATTGATTTGATTAAAAAATGTATTATTCACTCCCCTGACCAGTTAGTGTCAGTGCAGTGCTCTTGCAGATCTGCCGCCCCCACACTCAACTCCTATATCAGCTGACTTTAGTCTTTACCTGTTAGAATCACATTTTAATGCCTTTGGTCATCATCTGTGATGTGAAAACATCAGATTTCCACACAGTCAGGAAAGGTAAAAGCGACACCTCCATGTCATGGTTCAGAACCATAGATTGTTTCTTGTGTCAGGCTGCTGACAGCACTGTCAGCCAAAGAGTCATCACACCGTACGGCAATAGAGGAGGTTCTACCAGCATCTGGTTTGATAGTAGTTTAGCTGATTTCAAATAATGCCACTCTTCCACTGCATGATACGGCTTGACTCAACTCTACTCAACTTGCTCTTTTTTGGTTTTCCATTAACAGAAGTTGTGGATAGCACCTGGTACTTGGTACTTTTCTGGTACCACCTAAATTGAGGTTCCACGCAAGCTGAGCCTATACTAGAAGGTGGAGTTAAAACACTGCAGACCACTGATCGGTCAGAGAGAACCGTCACTAGCGTGACATGGGACATCCTTCACAAACCTCAACCCAGATTTTTTTTCTTAACCCTCATATTATGTTAAGGGTCAATTTGACCCATTTGCGTTTTTGTGTTGACCAAAATACTGGTTAACCTATCTTTTTCTCCATGAAATTGTATGACATTTCCTCATTTAGGGTCATGAACTTGTTCATAAAATCTGGACACACTGATGTGTAGTGGAATGTCTGTTCAGAGTTTGTATACAAAGATGATGTTGCGGGTCATTTTGACCCGGAGACTTTCAACACCCATTTAGGTGTGTGTGTGTGTGTGTGTATGTGTGTGTGTGTGGCGTGTGTGTGTGTGTGTGTGTGTGTGTGTGGGGGTGTATGTGTGTGTGTGTGTGTGTGTGTGTGTGTGTGTGTGTGCGATGCTATTGACGATCCGGATTGTGAATTTTCCTATGATGAAGAGGATTCAGGGGACCAGTCTGGTGTAGTATACATTAGCTGAAAACAATGGGCAGCAATCATCCTCAACATGGACAGCTAAAGATGCTAACATAAAATGGTCAACATCAAAACACTGACGCCAAGGCAGACTGTCATCAAGATGACTCCAAGCCCCACAAGATTTTCTGCCACACTAGTTGATGATATTCAATCACCATTTCATCTCTTCATATCCCAACCAATAGATAGGATCATAGTGGACATGACCAACTTGCAGGGGAGGTGTGTATTTCAAAAAGAAATGGAAGTCACTGGATAAGATTGACTTGCATGCATACATTGAAATCCTAGTCCTGCTGCGTCCACAGCATCCACCCCTGCTCTGCAGTGCCACGTTACATCCCCGCAACACCCTGCTGTGATGTTCATAACACGCCAAGAGTAGTCAGGATCCGGTATTGGAGACTGCACTACTCAGACGCACAAAATGTGCCCTGCTATGACATGAACTTCCATGACTACCTCAAAGTCACTGTTCCATTATCTCTAATGTGACTATTATCGCCACTGTTCATCACACCCCCAACCGGCCCGTCAGACACCGCCTACCAAGAGTCTGGGTCTGCCGAGGTTTCTTCCTAAAAGGGAGTTTTTCCTCGCCACTGTAGCAACAGCCACTGATAATGCTTGCTCTTGGGGGAATTACTGTAATTGTTGGGGCTTTGGAATTCATAGAGTGTGGTCTAGACCGACTCTATCTGTAAAGTGTCTCGAGATAACTTGTTATGATTTGATACTATAAATAAAATAAAATTGAATAGTATTAGCTGGAGTGTACCAGTCAAAGGGAGAAGCAATTGTCAGTCTGTGGAATGATGAGAGTGGAAGGCCGATATTTCTAGCAACAATGTCTTTGGAGTCAATTCATACGAAAGCTTGGGTGTTCCGCAACACCAGAGCTGGTCGAGTGAAAGAGACAAACTAGCTGAGATCAGAGATGTATGGGATGAATTGGTCAAAATTGTACCTGTCTTGTACAATCCTGGTCCCCATGTCACTGTAGATGAACACCTTGTTCCATTCAGGGGGCCCTGTCCCTTCTGACAGTACATGCCCAACAAGCCTGCCAAGTATGGCATCAAAATATGGGCATCCTAGGATGCCAAATCTAGCTACTATGCATGGAATATGCAAGTGTATACCGGAAATATTTTCACTAAATAATTGGTAAAAACAGTTTTGGGGGAAAAAATTTTTGTGATGAGGAAAAAAAGTTGGTTTTGAGTGTATTTGCACTGTACGGGTCATTTTGACCCGTAACATCATCAATGTCATTTTTTTTCAACATAATACGAGGGTTAAATGGCAGCCTGCAAAACTATGGCATGGTGAATTGACGAGGCGCCTCTGTTTGGTTGGGGATGAAAGGATTCAGCAAGTGTCTCATTAAAGATGATGTCACAGCAGTTTCATGCAGTGTCGTTATGGCGATCAGCTGAGAATCCTGCCTAAACTGAGGCGGTACTATCCACAGTGGAAAACGAAAAGAGAAAAGTACAGGTACCAAAAAAGTGAGTCGAGCAGAGCCGTACCATACAGTGGAAACACACACACAAACTCGTGTGAGCAGCGTGCAGGGTCAGTAAAAAAGGGAGGGAGGATTTCTTGTTGTTACAGTGTAATAAGGGTGACGATCAACAGGTGGAGATAATGGAGCTGAGTCTCATCGAGCCAAGACAAACACGCACACACACACACACACACACACACACACACACACACACACACACACACACACACACACACACACACACACACACACACACACACACACACACACACACAAACAGAACCCTTCATACCACTTCTGAACACATGCTTCAATAAATGACATAATTTGTATAGATTACTATTACAAATCCTTTCCTTTATATCAAAAACTGTATGTCTATGGCTTGTGGACTAATGTCTGTTTTATCAGCGTCTAAAAAATGCACTTTAAGCATATGAGCGTGGAAAATGAGAAAGTGAAGTGGGAGATGGTGGTTGAAGCTTAAAGAACAAGTGGTTTTAGGGTTTTTTGGGGGCCCTCATGGTTTGGGAGAGGAATGGGAGACGATAGGCGTTTAGATTGAAGAGGTTGCAGGTGGGGTGTGTAGCCTGTGTGTGTGCTAAATCCTGCTTGTGTACTAGATTGTACTGGTTTAAATGAACATGTGCTTGTGTGTGTGTGTGTGTGTGTGTGTGTGTGTGTGTGTGTGTGTGTGTGTGTGTGTGTGTGTGTGTGTGTGTGTGTTTGTACAGGCATTACATTTCAACCTCAGATAGAAAGCTGGTTCGGGAACAACTGGGCCTGAAGGAGAGAGCGATCGAAGAAGGGTAATATAGGGATAAATGGTTAAAGAGAGAAATTAGTCAATCAAAACCATATTATTTAAAATGGGAAAGTGGGAAACAAGATGGGAGAAGGGTAATGATCATGTTTTCCATAAATGGAACGTGCAGTCCACTGAGTTTTAATGTTTTTTTTATTTACTAAGAAAGCAACGGAGACATAGGAGAGAAACTTCTTGAGGAGCTTTGACGGCCGACCGGGGAAAACTCAACTACTGCACACACTTTTATACACTAATGTGTTTCGAATACTATGTGAAACTGCAAAACTTAACTTGGTCTACTTGGTCATTAGAGTGAGACTTTGAGGCGCTGATGTGACGAGGATTCAGTATTTCATTGAGTTTTGAATATTTGTCATTTGTTTTAAACTTATCTGTACTTTGTTTATTATTGCTATTTATGGCTAAATAACTTCTCTGTTATATGAACATCATGCATCTTTCTTCAGGCAAGATTTATTCATTAACGATTCATCAACTTAATAAAATGACATGAAGTTAAGATTAAGCACATTCTAATATTCAACATGGAACTTTCTGTGTCCAAGTGATGTGATGTTTCGAGCATGCTGCACTTCTTCAAACTTTACTTAAATACAAAGTCTCTCTTTGAGGCTGTACAGCAGTGCTTAGAGCTAAATGCTAATGTTAGCATGCTAATGGAATTGCTGACATGAATATGTTTTGCAAGTATAATGTTTACCATGTCACCAACTTAATTTAGCATGTTAGCATGCTTGCATTTGGTAATTAGCACTAAACCCAAAGTACAGCTGAGCCGGATGGGAATGCCATTAGTTTAACAGGTTATTTAGTCATAAACCAAAGTATTGGTAAAGAAAAGTCTTTGCCACTATCATGAAATAAACCTAATATCTAAGACACATAAATAGGTCTGTCTCTTTCACCACTGACTTGGGTGAAGTTTTGTTTGAAGTGTTGGGGGGCACGTTGACTTCTTCTATTGATGGAGGCCTGTTTTATCCGCTGAGGCAGAGCAACATATACCCATGTAATCAAATCTGCTACGCTAGGGGCGCATTTGAGAGCCAAACCCTCTACAAGCCAAATTTTTAATCAAATGGGCCTCTTTTGTTCACAGGATACAATACAGCTGCTCAATTTACTGCTGCACTGCGAACGGATGCAAAAGCACAAATGCACTGACGTGAAAGTGAGCGAACACACACACACACACACACACACACACAGCACTGTTTCTCTGTTTAAAAAAAAAATCATTCTCTCCTTCGTTTTTCATTACCTACACGCACGCACCGCCAGTGCAAATTTGTACCTAACTTGTGCTGATCAAACCTCAGGGTGATAGTAGAGATAGCGAGGGTGGAGGAGGTAAATCGATAGCTGTGTTCCCTATTAAAGAAAAGGCTGACGCATGCATTGGCCTTCGTCTGCTAACTGACAGCTGTAAAGATGAACAATGACTATCCTGCTTCATAACCTGGAAAGAGAGACCTTTTCTGGAGCCTGTAACCACCACATTTGTTCTTACTGGCACCAAATTGTGTGTGTTTTATAAGAGTTTGCCCTTAGAGGTGAATCCAACCCAGAGCTCTTTATTAGGACAGTAAACGGATGGTGTTTCATAGGGACTTCATCAAGGAGGCGCAAGAGACAGACGGATTCGCCTGTTTGCAACATCAGAGAAAAGGGTTGCAGGTGCTCACATGCACATAAACACAACCTAAAATGAAGCACATGCATATAAAACTGGGGCAAAGGTTAAATGAATCCATATTTTTTTCCTTTGAATTGCAACTCAAAAGTAGAGCGACATTGAATTTTAAGCCAAGCAGTGAGCTGTTTTAAGGTTAATGGAGTGCCCCTTTTCTGTGTGATTGCATTGTCAGAGCCTCTTGCTCAAAGTGCTTTGTGATGCCATGAAGTCAGGCCCATGGCTGCTATCTACAAGTGTCCTACCCTTTCCTTCCTTTCTCCTCTCCCTCTCCTTGTCACTAGTTATCACTGTCAAAGTCCAGCTGCGGTGTTTACGCTGGGAGCTGTCACAGAGAAGTGTCACCACGATGTGATGCTTCACACGCTTGGTGACAAAACCGCCAGCCGTTATTCAGACATGTGGAATAAGTCTTTTTACACACACACACACACACACACACACACACACACACACACACACACACACACACACACACACACACACACACACACACACACACACACACACACACACACACACACACACACAACCATATGCACTTCACTTATCAGCTACTACCTGTGGACAAGTTCATTTATATTTGACCAGACACTGTAGAAATCAATTCAAGTTAAGCTTTTTCTTGCTTTCCAGGAACAGTTTTGACAGGCTAAAGAAAAAAAAAACAGTTTTACAGCTTCACTAGATTGCTTATGTCTGTTCGTACTTAGTGAGAACTTGCTGTTTGCTAATGACTCTTTGGCAAGCTTGCTAATACCTTCTTGTAGTCTCAGCTTTGTCATAAGCTGTCGCCTGTGGCATTACCACAAGCTTTGCTTTATGTGCTATTTCTAGCAGTTGCAGCTTTATGAAGAAATAGAGAGTATGAATGTGACCAGAAAGGACAAAGGAATGAGACTCGCCATTAATGTGTTAACGTTTAGATTTTCTTGTTAATGAAGCAGTCGTAACCTTTTTTACATTTTGAGAACAGATAGGTCACATCCTCTGTCATATTGTGTTCTTTTCATTTTTGAAAAAAACAAATACATGGTCATAAAGTGGAAGTAAAGTGGACATAAAGTAATTTTAAAATTTGGTTGAAACTACCAGAACACAGCCTGTCAAACTGGATAAGTATGTGATTCTTAGAGCAGGTTGTGATTTGTAAGCCACCCTGGTTGCCTGAACTATTTGCATAAAGGAGAGAAAACTTCACAGGGCGCTAACGTCAGCTTGTTGGCTACTTATTTCACATCACAATTATGCAACGTAGAGCCTGTGAGCATTTTGTGATAGAGTTTTGCTTTAAAGCCAGGGAAATATTTGACAACAGAAACAGGGAGATGTTCCAGTGACAAGATTTGTTTTACATTATACACTTCACTGCAGCTCTCAGTGATGACACACTGAGACGGAGGTGATGGAAAGTGGGCTTCTTAACATCCTCTTCTCTTCATCTCGCTGCCAGGTCTCCTCAGTCTGTGTTCATCTTCCAGATGTTGTAACGCTTAGAGGAAAGCTTAATACCTCATGGCACTGTAATGCCATTGCTTAGATAAAGTTAACAATTTTTACATTATATTAAAAAATAATAATAATTAGGGAATTTATCTAATTAAACACTTCTTACTTTTACTTAGTTCGAAAGACTTTGGTACACGAAAAGGACCTTATCTGTTACTTTTATGAAATAATGTTTTTTTTGGTGAAAATGTGAAAATAATTAGCCTTATTATGAGTGTATTTATGCCACCAACATAAACTCTCCTCCCTGTGTCAGTTAGGACTTATAGCCTAAGTTATAACAACCTGTCTTTATTTTTCCTGCATATGGGAAGAAAAGACACATTTACTCACTGGCTGCAAGAAAACAGAGAAGAAGCCAGCGGCGAGAGAAACTCACACTCATGCACGCAAACATACACACAAGCAAACCTTGAAATGGACTGAATGAATTGAGGTAATACTTGAGATGAATTGATGTGGTTGAGGCCTGATGGGGATTTCATGTGTGTGTATAAACTCAGATAATGAGCCAGCTGTTAAATTGTTACAATGACCAGATTCAAACGCACACGGATACACAGTCTGCCAAAAGTCAAGCTATAACAAAGACAATATGTGCAATAAGGCACCATTAAATAAAGAATGCAGCTTTAAAAGAACATTAAAAGAATACCTTGTCTGTTGTATTTCAGTCCCACCATGTCATGTGTCAGACTGACGTGTGCGTCTGTGTATTTGTGTGTGATATATGAGTGCTTGTCGGGAGTACGAACGTTGGTGCCGTGTTTGATTTCTGATAACGTCACACACTCTTTAAAGCAAGAACGCTAAAATAATATCAGTATTGTGTGTTTTTGGCCACTATTCTCAGCTAAAACTGATTCCAGCCTGATGCCTCTGAACTTGTTGGGTGTTCTCAATGTGTGTGTGCACATATTTGTATCTGTTTCACTTTGTGCACACCCATGCTTGTATGTCAGCAGGCTGATGTGTGTGTATCTGTGTATGTGTATACATGCGGTACATGTACATTCTCAGTATGTGGCTCAGTGCCCACAGCTGCTCGATGCTGGAAATCCTCTGCCTGCAGGTCTGCATTTAGTTAGTTGAATGCAGAGCGTCAAAGCGAACATTAACCTCAAACCAAACAACAACAATACCAGCCACCACGCCACCGCAAGTCCTCTGTCTCCAGCCACACACACTTCACACACCCCTTTAAAATGTCAGCTTGATCAAAGACAGACATTTAAAAAAAAGTTTGTGAGTTTTTAATGGCACTTGTGGGCTGCAGATGTAAACATGTCTCCTAGAAATTGTGTTTATATAACACTAATTTGCAACAGCAAATACATTTTGAGAGAAACTAAATGCCTAATGCTTAACTGGGTTAAAATTACTACTTCATTAAGGATAGGGGACCTTTGTCGCCATGGTTATACAAATAAAAATATAGTTATGGTTATGGAACGATCGTGGTCATGGTTGAAAAAACAACATTGACTGTTGGTTAGAAACTAGTAATGAACACCGGTCCGGCGTTTTGTGACCGACCTTCCTACAGTACATGGACTTTGTCGCTATAATGTCACCTGACTTCCTCCTTGCTTCCAACGGACAAAAGCCATAATTACTTCAGTCAAAAGTCGCTGTTGACTTTTTCCAAAGTCATGTTTGTGCTTAGACTTAAACAAACCAATATAACGTTGTCACAACATAAAAGTGATTAATTTTTTCAACAGTGATTTGTAACTTTACAAGAACTCAACACACTTCATTCACTGGAAAAAGGAAATTCCCATGTAAAGAAATGCTTCCCATGTAAAAAAAAATAAAATACGTTTCCCATGTAAACTAGTGGCAAAGCAAATAAAATTAGTATATGAACGTAATTTCATGGAGACAGGGCTGGCATATGTGTGTTATGAGTCAGTCCTGTGGCTGCATAATAATTTTTAGGATGTAGGAAACAAGGGTGTAGAAGGCTGTAACGTCCTCACACACCCTCCCAAAAAGCAGATCCTGTGAGCCATCAAACAAGTATTCTGATATCACTTCCTTACCTAAACAAGGTTTAATTCGTTTATTAAGGATCAGCGCACGCCAAGTTGCAATTATCACTACGTGGTGCAGCCATAACTCTGGAATACCCCTGCTCTTATTTTCCAAGCTCGTTGCTGGCAAACAGCTCATCCAAAACAGGCTCATCAGTGAGTCATGAGCAAGAGAAGACTCCCGTCACCCCCAGCCAGCGAGCAGTCACAAAAATCACCAAGAGACGATGGAGAAATTCAGATCTTATATTCTTTATACTGTTAATTACGGATGCAGTGCAATGTTTTGGAGTCTGTTATAGATGGTCTAATAATGAATGAAGCCATGCAATCATCTCACATACACACTCTCTCCTGGCAGAAGTTGTATGAAGTATCTCACTGGGTGTTGTCATCCAGCCAGCCCTAATCCCCGATGTCTTCCGTCACCAAGTTGACCACTGACCTGGGCGACGGCGTGTGTGTGTGTGTGTGTGTGTGCAAGGTGCGAGGTGGCCTGTTGTCATGCAACACACAATGTCTGCAGGTCAAGGGTTGACTCATATTCACTTTTGGTTTCCATAGTCTCCAGCCCATCCTCACCCTTGTGTCTCTCACAACAGCCTCACCTCTCCTCCCTCCTGCCTACAGTGACTCACTGTGGTCTGTTAGCACTCAGACCATCAGACCTGGGCTGGAGGGTGGGATTGGATGGGTAGTGGTGGGTGGTGGTGTTGGGTGCGGTGCGAGGGTCAGTGGGTGGTTAGCGGGTGTTTCCTCTTGTATTCTGGATAAGTGTGTGTTTAGCGACCTCTGGAAGGCTTTTGCTAGGTGTGGACATTATGACTGGATTCCGCTGTAATGACAGTTTTAGTCCACACCACGTGCAGACACACACACACACACACACACACACACGCACACACGTGAATATGCAGACAAACAGCTGCTGGAACACTTAGTGGTGAAGCCATATTTGCAGAAATCACAGTGACAAGCGGTATTAACCCTAAATGTCAGCGTCAATTTTACTAAGAGAAGTGCAGCACATTATGTGGACCAGGCCAACATTTGGCTTGGCTGGAACCCACAGGGAAGGGAACCCTACTCTGCTTTTCAATTACTTTTAATCATGTTTTAAGTTAGATTTTATTATGCATTTTAGCGAGCTTCGTTCCACAGTCTGTGTGTTTCACTGTTAGTGCACATGTGTGTCTATGTATATCCATCACATCCTCATACCTAAAGGACATTATAGGTCAATTTCCAAAGACTCCCAAAACAACACATACGACCATTCTATTTACTGCCGCACCGTGGCGGTTTAATAATGTGACGGTAATCATGTGACCCTTCTATTTAAAGTAAAGGGCACAGTTTTAAACACTTAGTGAACATTGTGAAACAAAATATGTTAGTAAAACGTCAGGGATTGGCTTAAAATGAGTCACGTAAAACATGACAAGACTAAGGTCTGTAAAACTCATACGTAAAACTTGGTTAACTTCAAAATTACAGTTGACTTTTGGTTTCCCACAAGAACCCCAGTCTCATGAGTGAAGTCCTGTGTTCGTTTGACCTATCCACCATTGGCAGACTATTTGGCGCCCTTATACTTTGTCCACTCACTTCCTTGTTTTCTCACACGATAATTACTACAGCCACGAGAGGTCGCCACCTAACAAGAAACGTAATTGTCGGTCGTTATGAGCCGCTTGCATAATCAACGCATATGGCCGTTTTATGGGTAAGGATAGGCTGAATATATTAGGGTTAATGTGACTGTACTGTATATGATTGTAGGAATAATTCACCTTTATGAGCCATGTCTTGTGATAGCCCACAGTTGTCATCTGGTTTGATTTACCATGTCACACACATGGTTGGTGCACTCATCGCATCAGTTGGTTCCCAGATCATGCATTTTGGGCCTCCAGGTGGCCTGGCCTTGTATGTCATACCCCTCTCTCTTCACCCATGTTTCCTATCTGTATTATAACTGTCCATCAAGTCCTTAAAATAAACAGCAAAATATATAATTTGCACATTCCTAAATAAATCATCACAAAGTGACAAACTAAAAAATTGAAAATAAACATCCTTATCTTCTCTATTGGGCTTTCTGTCCATGCTTCATGCCCCAGATTGAAGCTTTTTGAAAACAATCTCTTCAGTGGATTCATTATAAAATCTAATATTGTAGTGTCGACAGGGAAAGCAAATGCTTTCTGAAATGGTGACTCAAATGCTTTCACAAACAGTCAAGTGCTGTGTGGCATTAATAATGTTGACAAAGAGCAATATAATCAACAGTCTCAGTGCAGCCGCCCAGTCATTACAGTTAGCCTTGATTAACAGGTAGCATTTATTATGCCATGGTCAAATCTTTATTTCATACTCATTCAGCTGACAACAGAAACAGAACAAAATATGTAAATGAAAACGACTACATTGAAATAAAATGTAAGGGATCATAGAGAGCAGGAGGCAGAACAGAACGGAGGTTTAACCAACTGAAATCAAAGCTGAGTCTGTCGAAACAGAATAAAGATGAAGACTCCTATGTCATTTCAGTAGGGTAAAGGACTCAGTAAACACTATGTGACACATGTATTAGATGTATTCATATTAGTGTGGATATGTCCTCAGGTTGGTATCACAGTGACTCAATTAACACTTTCAAAATACCACTTAGCACTACCAAACTAGCCAAAGGGCTATGACATGCACGCACGCACGCACACACGCATGCACTTGAGGCTCCACGTTGCTGAAACATTTTCTATATACTCTTACAGATGACACATAAATGTGCACTGACTCAGTAGAGCAATTATTATCACCATCAGCGCACAGACTCACAGCAGGGGTGCTAAACAAGTCTTTTTATCACTATTTTCATTCTTCATTTTATACAACACACGGCATCAACCACACACAAATTTATTCTTGAATTCTTACATTTTTCTGATATATTTTTGACTTCGCTTTTGAAATATTTACTTTTTGTTTATAATGATATTATCACTTCACTCTTAAAATTACAATTCTCATAACTTGTTTCTCAAAATACTGACTGACAATCTAATTTATTTTCAACAGTGGCCCTAATTGACTGTACATGTTTCAGCATCAAGGTGCTCTGACTCCATTGATTCGTCTTTTAACTTCCCATCTACTCCGCAAATGGGAAAGTTTCAAGTTGTGTAGCGCGGGCATCAGCAGCTTGTGATCTAATCACGGCTACATTAGACTTGCTTATACAACATAATGAACAGCTTTAAGTAATACCAGAGTTGGACGAAAATACTTTCTGTATACTTTGAGCAGTTTGACAAACATCAACCACCATGTACATACTGTAGTAGTGCTAATTAGATAATTCTCTTGTGTCAAACTCTCTTTTCCTGTCTATACGGTATGTTCCTCCAATCTTAACCTGACTCCAACCGCAGAGGGGAGAAATGCTATTCAAGAGGGGAACAAGCTTTGATACAAGATGTGTCATGGCATGGTAACTGGTCAGAATGTGTGTTTTCTTTCTAATGTGTGTACTATGTGTAATGATATATCCTGATACAATATTTCTTGGGGAGTCAATGCACTAGAGCAGAGAAAAGGTGCATTTCATTTTTGTACTGTGGACCAGCTGAACTGTGGAGACAACCTGTCACACTGAACTTTGCAGCGCGTCGACTTTCTTGACATGTGTTCTTGAGTGCCCAAGGTCGAATAAGCCATGTGCACGTATGCGTGCTCATTGTTTTTGTGTCAGACGAGCTGTTAGCGGCGACAAGGCTACAGTGGGGAAACTGGTACACTAATGACATGTGACAAGGGTATGTAGAGTTGACCCAGTCTCAAACTTTCTCTCCTTTTTCTCTCTTTTTCACATCATTTTCTCTGTCTGTCTCTGAGCTTAGTTGACAGCAGTTGTGTGGAAGGAAAACCCTCCGGTGTTGTTTTTCCATGTCACTCTGAACCACTGTCATCCAGCCTCGGCCGCTCTTGCCAATAGTCTCCAGCCGTGATTCCTTTAACATGCTTTTGGTTAGCAGGGATTCCACACAATACTCCAGCAATGTGAATCTAATGATCTGCTGGTGCCATAGATTTTAAAGCAAGCTATGCAGCTCTTGCTCTGATTTGAAATGAGCTAATTAGCTCTGTAGTCTAAGAAGAGGAATGTAAGTAATGATTAGGAGAAAAGCGCTGTGTGTGTTAGTGTGTGTGTGTGTGTGTAGAAGAGCTGAGTAGATGAGAACTAAGAGGATGTGAACCGAACAGAGAGCGGGAAGAGGGTCAAACAGAGGGTGATGCGTTTGTGTGTGTGTCTTAGTGGGGAGAAAGGGTATGATAATTAGCCTGTTAATCATCTGGTTTGAATCACTGACGGAGCCCTAAAAGCCTTCAGGGTAGTCACATCTGTGTGTGTGTGTGTATGTGTGTGTGTGTGTGTGTGTGTGTATGTGTGTGTCCAGGTATGCTATGAGTACCCCTGCACAGTTGGTGACCCCATAAAGTCCTGCCTGCAGGAGAACAGTTTTTCACAGCCATAAATCAATATCTCAACCAACTGTCCTGACAGAGCGCTGATCTACGCTGCAACAGCAGAGATCATCCTTATTCTACAAACGATCCCACATACTCCATAAAACATGTCGCAGAGCACCGCTAAACAAGCTGACCGGCCGCCACTGGAGAGTTTTGAGTTCATTGTCATTTCAGCAGCAGCAGTAGTAGAAGTTTCACTTTACAGCGTTTGCAGCCACCCTTTCTACTATCCACATCTTAACTGTCTGAACTACAAGTCTGTTCCTCCCCTCCTCTGTTATTGTGATTTATTTCATGCTTTTTTACCTCCCATACTCCAATCCATTCAGGTTTTAAATGGTTTATTTTATTTAAAGGTGCCCTGCCACATGTATTTCATTACTTTGTGGTAATGTCTGAAGTTCTACCATGGACTCTGTAACATTTTTTTTGTGGAAAAAATGCCTTGGTTACCTTTTTTCAAGCCATTCTAGCGTGATATAGAAAGCCTACAGGAAGACTCAGCTTGATTTCTGCCAGTTCTCATTAATATTCAACAAGCTAAGCTGTTTGAATCTGATTGGCTAACAGCTAGCCAATGGGAGCCTGGCTGTCAGAATCCTTTACCCAGCCCAACTGGGCAAGCTCAAAGATATATAAACTAGATGTCGCCTGGCTACTGCTGTAACGAATGTGTCAACAGAGCCACCATCTTGGAACAGGGGAGTCACTCCTCTTTAATGCATCAGCGTCAATGTAGGCAAAGGTCTAAAGAAAATAAAATCACCATAAATCGTCAATCTCATGCGATTTTCGAGTTTTTGTGGTTCGTTCCAAAGGTCAGACATGTATTTATGATCGAGTCCAGAGAAAATTTAAGCTTTTGATATTAATATAATCTACTTTGTTCAAAATGTAATGCCTAGTGCTTGTAAGCCTAGGTTTAGTAGTCACATTCTTCCACTTCATAGCTATATATACTGCTTCCACTTAAGTAAACTTAAGATGAACTATCAAGTACAAAACAAAGAGACTTATTAATGTGTTAATACAAAGAATATTTATTAAAATCGGTTCACAGATCTGAGTCCAAACGGAAACTTCACCCTTCTGAACTAAGAGTTTCTGCTTCAAAGTGAAGTTTAAACAGACTGAAATGTCCAGGCTCACTCCTCCACTATTTATTTCTGCATGTATTTATTTATTTAACAATACATAAAGTCATGTTTCGTCTTCCACAGTCCGAGTCCCGCCAGACTCCCTTTAGGAAACCTCTGATTTAAACTTCAGCAGGCTGTGACAGCTCCACTCAGTCCTGGTTCTGGTTCTCCCGGGCTTCCCTTCCCTCCAGCGGGCTCAGCAGTACGGCCTGGGCCTCCAGCTGCGTGTTGTCGGTTTTGGCTCCCAGGAAGCGGGCACTGAGCTCCAGACCCTGCAGCCGCAGACAGTCTCTGCGGTGTTTTTGCCCGGGGGAAGAGACGCTGCCGCCGGCCACGGAACTCTCCGCCTCCCGCTGCCGCCAGAGCTCAGATTGCTGGTCGGCGCGGCATATATATCATGAAACACATTGTCACCTGTTAAATGTTATACCTTGCTGTTTGGTTTTTTCATTTTCTCTATCGAACATCAATAAGCAGCACAAAAGTCCGGCATCTTTAGCGTTGATCTGAATGCGGGAAAACTTCAGGCCCCTGTTCCAAGATGGTGGCGGTTTGACGCATGCTTAGAACCTCAAGGCGACATCTATTCAATTCAATTCAATTTTATTTATAGTATCAAATCATAGCAAGAGTTATCTCGAGACACTTTACAGATAGAGTAGGTCTAGACCACACTCTATAATTTACAAAGCCCCAACAATTCTAATAAATCCCCCAAGAGCAAGCAGTGCGACAGTGGCGAGGAAAAACTCCCTATTAGGAAGAAACCTCTTCCTAATAGGACAGACCCAGGCTCTTGGTAGGCGGTGTCTGACGGTGCTGGTTGGGGATGTGATGAACAGTGGCAATAATAGTCACATTAAAGATAATGGAACAGTGACTTCAAATGATAGTCGTAGTAGTTCATGTCATATCAGTGCGCTGCAGGGCGTTACAGGATGTAACGTGGCACAGCAGTGCATGGATGGACGTAGCAGGAAGTAACAGGGTTCAGCAGGATGCAGCATGACATTGCAGGGCACCGCAGAGCTTAGCAGGGAGTGCAGCAGGACCACGGCGACAGCTGCAACCAAGATCTTGGTGTCAACGTACTTCAAGGAAATGTGCTGGGTGAAAAAAAAACATAAGGACTCCGGGGAGGAAACTCCTCAGAGCTAGGTTAGTAACAAGCATTTCTGGGACGGGATGCACACAAATGGAAAGGGAGAGGAGAGAGCAGCTCAGTGTGTCAAAGGAAGGAAGTCCCCCAGCAGTCTAGAATTATAACAGTGTAACTAAGAGAGACAGGTTAAGGTTAAGGTTCTAGTGTATATATCTATGGGGCGAGCTAATGAATAGTAATGAGCTCAGGCAATATGATGTCAGACTGACCAGCTTTTGTAATTGGCCTGATTTCTCTGCTTATTTCTTTTCAGTGGCTAGAGCTGACAAAGGAGGTAGCAGTTCATTTTCACATTCACAACATAACACAAAAAATGCAAGTAAAAACGGTTTTGTATGGCAGGGCACCTTTAAGAAGTAGAATTACCTTAACACCTAAAGGAACATGTAATTCTTCAGTTTTATGCATGCATATGCTTAGTTTTTTAAAAGTAAGCGCTGTACAACTAGCAGGAGACAAGTTATAATTGAGGTAAGTTTGGAGTCACTACTTCATTTAATCATTAAATTAATAAATATTTTTGTTGTATCTCTTTTTGTAGATGGTCCCCAAGTCTTGCTGTCTCAACACTGGAACTAAACAGAGCTGAATTAGCAGAACTTTTATGCATTTCTTTCACATCTACTGCAGTCAGATTCACTGTGTTCACTTGGAAGTGTTGAATCACTTCACATGGGTAGGCACTTGTAATGACATTTCAAACATGTTAAGAGGCTAGAAGCACATGTAAAACTTGCCCGGTTTCAGCCTCCTGGGTGCAAACTGTAGCAGGAGGATAACACGGTGTAGGCAACACCGATTGTTTTCGTTTTTCTTGCTACTGACAGCACTCCAAATTTACAAACAACAGAGCTACATGTTGAAATCGACCGTAATTCTCCTTTAAGAACTGTGAATCGTAATTGTGTAATTGATCCCGTGGATGATGTGTAAGTAAGTGAACAAGATGTAGGAAATGAACCCGACCCAGTTCAACAAACATTGGGCTGAAAGCAGCAGCTTCACGGCGCTATTTGGATGTCACAAATAGAATGTGAAAATGTGCTTAGAGACTTGGCATATACATTTTAACAAGTTCTTTTAATGATACACTTATGTTATTTAGAACACCGTTCATTTCATCGTCCACATATTTCTGTTACTGTACTATTTTATTATTTCATTCATGCTGAGGTTTGTGGCACAGTGGATCTGTGCGACTGGACACACTGACCTTACATAAGTCCCCCCTCTCCTCCTCCTGAGTCGGGTCCCTCACGCTGGACTCAGTTTCCACATTACACTTCGAAAATAAATGGCATTACATCATTGGGTTCAAACTGCTTATTGTGTGTAATTTGGACTGAAACTGACATGCGTGTTTTTTGATAACTGACTCTTCTCTTGATTTCCACTTCGACATCAGACCTTTTTTTTTTTATTTCTGCCATGGTTCTGTGCATTCACTGTCACCATTTACCACTCTGCAGATTTTCTTTTATTGCTTATCCAAGATGACAAACTCCAAATGGATTTTTTTTCCTTGCCTCCACCTCCGTGTTCAGTACCTTTATCTCACAGTCAGTGAAGTTTTTTTTTCTTCCTGTTTTGCAGCGGGATTTACTGCTGTGATTGGACAAAGAATGACGTCAGGGGCGCATCTATAGTCATTTGCATAGTAATTTATGGGAGGAGGCAAGGCGGGGTCAGTGGCTCGTTGACGTGCGCTCAATTTCACATTGATTGTGATGTATAGGAAAGGTGCGCAGGACCTGGCATACGCCCTGTTTTAAACATGGAAATTTACATACTTTTCAAGTTTTGTGCGTACACCATCTTTTAGTATGAAAGTTGCACATTCTGTTATACATGAGGCCCCTGGTCTCTTTCTGTAAATGCGCTGGTAGCTCTGAATAAAGCTGGAAGGACAATTAACTTAAAAGACACCAAGTCTAAATGAGAAACAGCCATCACTTTACCAGACAGATAAAGCCTGCAATGTTACATATCACATGTCTAAAAAGGGCTTGAAGCTAAATGTTGCACTTACATACAAAAAAATACATCTGATGAGGTAGGCTAAACGGTTCCATACACAAACTGCAAGGTGATGTTTGGCCACAGACACCCAGAAGCACTGTGCCAGGTGTGTCTGGATGCTTAGACGGAGGTGAACTATTTTAGTATCCGTCGCTCACCCCCACATGCTCCACCTCCTCACCCCTCAGTAACAGTAGCTCTAGCATTAGCAGCTGTGATGTTCTGAACAACATACACTTCTGTCTTTCACATCTGGAGCTGCCTCAGGACGAGACACTGAAGTTGACTGGTGTTGGCAGGCCTTTTTGACTGGTCATTGGTGCGCTTGTGTGTGTGTGATCACTGGAATGTTTGTGTTTGTTTGTATGTGTGTGTGTGTGTGTGTGTGTGTGTGCTCCCCTCACCTTGCTGTGGGCAAGTCATTACAGTGAGAGTTGAAGGGGCGGGATGTGAAGTCACACGCCCAAACACCCACACAGCTCCTCCTCGAGGCATCTTGAGGTCAGCGTCAGTGTTTCCCTGTTTTGGAGGCAGTGAGGAAACGGGAGGATCAGACTTGTAGAGGAATTGCAAAGACTTGACGTAGGTCTTTGAGGGGAGGAAGGCAGAAGAAGGGTGGCCGACTGGAAAGCACTGACACAGGTATGAAGGGAGGAAGAGTTTAGCAGAGGAGGTGGTGAACAAAACTTGGGGAGGGTTTGTTTAAAATGAACGGCTTGTTTTGTTTTTTATCCCAGTGGGAACACCTGTAGCTTGAGCAAGACACACAAACGTGGAGAATAAACCAAGCTGGGTTATTAATCTCTGATCTGTCTCACATGCTCCTTCTAAACTTAATTTATTTAGTTTAGTCATACCAGGTGTGAAAACGCCTCATATAAAGACTTTTTTTAAAAAGACAGGATTTATTCAACTCAGTGTCCTTCAAACGAAAACATCGAACACTGTCTGAACCTCAACCCCTCTGGCGCAAAATGAGAGTTTTAGCTTTAAGCAATCACCGTTTAAAAAAAAAGTATGAGTAGCAAATGACAAACTCCCCTCTCTGCAACACAAATCCAACGCACCCTTTTGATCATGGGGGTGAACTTAAGCCGTCAGGGTACTGCTTAGTCTTTTGTACTGTCATTTGTGTGATTCATCGCTCTTTGGCGGCGGGCTTTTTGTCAACAGATACAAGATAACAGCAAGCCTCGTTTTTTGTTTCTTCAGTTCAGAACTTTCAAATGCAACCTTAATCTATTCCTCCTCTCTCTCCTCTCTAGATCTGTTTTCTCCATCACCCCCCTGTCCTGTAGGAATCTGACGAGGATATTATTAATGCGATAAAGACTTTGCGCTTCCTCCTCCTCTGGCCTGTAATAAAAAACTCTGTGTAAACACAGCAGAGTGGTCCAGATCAGACACTACGCAGATCCCTGCCTTTCCCCCTGATTAACATCTCTGGCTCGTACTGCGTGGTGGAAACCTAAGGCCCAGCAGCACAAAGAAATGTACGAATGAATGATTAGCACAAAGGCTTTTTGGACTGGATTTCTGAAACATACATACCTGCAGCCATGCACACACACACACACACACACACACACACACACACACACACACACACACACACACACACACACACACACACACACACACACACACACATGCACACGCACACCCATGCACACGCACACCCATGCACACCCATGTACGCACATGCACCTGAGGACACTGGCATAGAAAAGTGAATGAATGCCAGATACACAAATATGAACCTCAGACATACTCACTGTGTAGTTCTGAAGGCCATCTGTGACAACAGCAGAGGTCTTCTGTGTATAAACTGTAGACCGACATGTGTGATGCTCTTCCAGTGAGACATACCTTCACAGTCTGGATCAAAGCTCGCCTATTTACTTCTTTGGGTTAGAGAAAGTCAATGGACCTGATAATAATGTTTAAAATTATTGTGGTTCTTTTTCCATTTTTCTATTTAATATTCTCTGTTTTTGCCAGGATTCTCTTCCTGCACCTGGCAAAAATATGTTTCCTAGCTCAGCTCCTCAGCTCTCAATGATGTGACTGATGTTATGTTAGGCGATTTAGGAATGGGATTTGTGTGTGTGTGTGTGTGTGTGTGTGTGTGTGTGTGTGTGTGTGTGTGTGTGTGTGTGTGTGTGTGTGTGTGTGTGTGTGTGTGTGTGTGTGTGTGTGTGTGTACGTACATACAGAAGAGGTACTTTGCTGTGACGCCCCAACATTCCTAAGTGACACCGTTCCCACAACTTTGCCCAAAAAACCAAGAGTCATATCCCTTCTGCCCTTCTAAGGACAACTCTTCACTCTTGGATGAACGGATGCAGACGTGTAAATGTAGAACTTAAAACAATAAAGACAATTTTTATGGGACAAAGAAACCTTTGAGGCAACAGAAGTTCATTCTTTTTACCTGAAATTTAGAGGGGGAAAATGTTTGGGTCATGTCAAAGTCTGTGTTGTTCTTACTGTATGACTTTGCTATGTACGTTTTGATCCAAAGAGCACCTGACCATGTGAATAATGATATGTCAAGTGGATAAATTGGCCTGCTTTATCAATTATTTAAAGGGGAATGCCACTCAAGGGAGGAATTTATATTATGATGTCCATAGACAATTTATGCATATCTTAACAGAAAATAAGCTTTCCCAAAGAGCCAGTTTGAACAAGGACCTTGTCTTGTCTATGATGTCTGTGAATGTATGTATAAATGTACTTTGTTCAGTTGAGGAATGTAAGTAAGTAAGTGAGTCAACAGGTCAACCTGTCGACTCATGCTGCCCATGCTCTCCCTGTTATCGTATCGACAACCAATGAATGAGTGGGCATCTTTGTCTCTAACTAGGACGTCAATGAGGGACTTGAGTCAAGACAACCTCACTCAACAGCAAGTCAACAGCTGCTCACTGAACGAGATCAAACAAACCCTTCTCTCGAACTGGGACATTAATAAAAACATATTTTCCACCCATCACTAGTTAGTTTACAGTTAATGCACTAGCATATGCTCAGCTTCAATCAGTTGCTATCCTATTACAATAGGCACAGGAGCTAAAAACAATACATGCAGTCTAATATAACATTCATCCATCCATCCATCTTCGTCCGCTTATCCGGTGTCGGGTCGCGGGGGGAGCAGCTCCAGCAGGGGACCCCAAACTTCCCTTTCCCGAGCCACATTAACCAGCTCCGACTGGGGGATCCTGAGGCGTTCCCAGGCCAGGTTGGAGATATAATCCATCCACCTAGTCCTGGGTCTTCCCCGAGGCCTCCTCCCAGCTGGACGTGCCTGGAACACCTCCCTAGGGAGGCACCCAGGGGGCATCCTTACCAGATGCCCGAACCACCTCAACTGGTGGTTCCTCACGGATGACTGAGCTTCTCACCCTATCTCTAAGGGAGACGCCAGCCACCCTCCTGAGGAAACCCATTTCGGCCGCTTGTACCCTGGATCTCGTTCTTTCGGTCATGACCCAGCCTTCATGACCATAGGTGAGGGTAGGAACGAAAACTGACCGGTAGATCGAGAGCTTTGCCTTCTGGCTCAGCTCTCTTTTCGTCACAATAGTGCGATAAATTGAATGTAATACCGCACCCGCTGCGCCGCTTCTCCGACCAATCTCCCGCTCCATTGTTCCCTCACTCGCGAACAAAACCCCAAGGTACTTGAACTCCTTCACTCGGGGTAAGGACTCATTCCCTACCTGGAGTAGGCACTCCATCGGTTTCCTGCTGAGAACCATGGCCTCAGATTTAGAGGTGCTGATCCTCATCCCAGCCGCTTCACACTCGGCCTAAGACCACAGCTCCTCAGCACAGCTTCAGCAATGGAAACTTTGAACATTGACCACTCGGGTTCAATGCTCCCAGCCTCCACAGGGATGCACGAAAAGCTCCGCCGGAGGTGTGAGTTGAAAGTCTGTCGGACAGGGGCCTCCTTCAGACGTTCCCAATTTACCCGCACTACCCGTTTGGGCTTACGAGATCTGTCCAGAGTCTTCCCCCACCCCCTGACCCAACTTACCACCAGATGGTGATCGGTTGACAGCTCTGCCCCTCTCTTCACCCGAGTGTCCAAAACATACGGCCTCAGATCAGATGAAACGATTATAAAATCGATCATTGACCTTTGGCCTAGGGTGCTCTGGTACCAAGTACACTTATGAGCATCCCTATGTTCGAACATGGTGTTTGTTATAGACAATCCATGACTAGCACAGAAGTCCAACAACAAACAACCACGCTGGTTTAGATCAGGGAGGCCGTTCCTCCCAATCACGGCTCTCCATGTGTCTCCATCATTGCCCACGTGCGCGTTGAAGTCCCCCAGCAGAACAATGGAGTCCCCCACTGGAGCACCATGCAGGACTCCACTCAACGTCTCCAAGAAGGCCGAATACTCCGAACTCTTGTTTGGTGCATATGCACAAACAACAGTCAGAGTTTCCCCCCCCACAACCCGCAGGCGTAGGGGGGCGACCCTCTCGTCCACCGGGGTAAACTCCAAAGTAGCGGCACTCAGCCAGGGGGCTTGTGAGTATCCCCACACCCGCCTGGCACCTCACACCCTGGGCAACTCCGGAGAAGAAAAGAGTCCAACCCCTATCCAGGAGTATGGTTACAGAACAGAGACTGTGCGTAGAGGTAAGCCCCACCAGATCTAACCGGTAGCGCTCCACCTCCTGCACCAGTTCCGGCTCCTTCCCCCACAGAGAGGTGACATTCCACGTCCCCAGAGCCAGCGTCTGCCGCCCGGGTCTGGTCCGTCGAGGCCCCTGACCTTCACTGCCACTCATGTGGCAGCGCACCCGACCCCAGCGGTTCCTCCCACAGGTGGTGGGTCCATGGGATGGAGAGATGGGGGCCATGTAGCTTTTTCGGGCTGTGCCCGACCAGGCTCTGTGGCAAACCCGGCCACCAGACGCTCGCTGATGAGCCCTCCATCTGGGCCTGGCTCCAGACAGGGGCCCCGGGCTTCCTCCGGGCAGGGTCACTCCATTCTTTGTCTGGCCCCTCACCTGAGCCCACTTTGCCTTGGGAGACCCTACCAGGAGCACAAAGCTCCAGACAACACAGCCCTCAGGTTCATAGAGACACACAAACCTCTCCACCATGATAAGGTGATGGTTCCCCGGAGAGGGTCTAATATAACAGCCCTGCAATAAATCATACTTTTATTATAATATAATAATTAACATTAAAAATGGGCTATTTTGCATACAGTAATGAGTACTTTTACCCTTCATTATGAATAAATAAAGCTGACAATACTTTTACTTGCATAACATACTAGATGCAGGACCTTTACTAACTTGCTTTTCCTTAAAGGAATAGTTTGACATTTTAAGAAATATGTGTTAGCATTCCTGGCCAAGAAAGTGATTTTTAGAAAGCTAGTAGATGGATTTTGTTACCTTAGTACAGAGTCAAGCTAGCTGTTTCCAGTGTTTGTGCTAAGCTAAGCTAACCGGGTCCTGGCTGTAGATTCATATTTACTGTAAAGATAAGGAGTGGTATCACTCTTCTCATCTAACTCTCTGCCAGAAAGATGATCTATCATGATACTTCCTTCACCACTGCAAGATTTTCTGTCAATTAATGTGAGTAGTGAATGTACTGTGTTTAATGAATGTACAGAAGACATGTGCACCTACTCAGAAAATTATCTTTTGGCCCCCTTGGATCATCCAGTGTTTTGCCAAGTGTGAACCACATGATTTTCTGTCTGTTTCTTTTATTTTCAACTACTTTCAACAGGCTGCTGTACATTAGTTTGATTTCACGTAGTGAGACAACATCATTACACAACAGTTTAAGACATTAAGTTGTAACAAATAAAAAACGTAACAATCTAATGCCACAAGAATTCCATTTGTGGTTCAGGCAAAAATAACCCAAATGTGTAATTTAAGAAATGTATTCCTACGCAGGCAACAGTGAAAATAAACAATGTTCATGCTGAGAGGATTTTAAGGCTTTGTCAAGGTTGTTAATCTAAAGTTACGATTACTGTAAATTGTTTTCCTCTAAAATCAAACCGTATCACAGTGTGTTGCTTTACCACCCTGAAAATGATACTTTTTGCTTCTCAGAATAATCGTTAGTCATTTCCTGACTTTATTGTAAAGGCAGCTGTTCTTGAGTGTCTGTGTGTGTGTTAGAATGGCAGGAGATGATAGCTTTGTATAACGATACTCCTGTGTACCTCAATACATGTACACACACACATACTCACCCTCTCTCTCACACACAGTCCCATGCATATTTTTTTTCCATCCGATGTGACTGTCCAAGTGGTAGAAGGTGCCAATAGCCTTAAAACCACAGGAAAATTGCATTTCAGATTCATAAATTCAATAGTAATATGAATAACAGCAGATTGGAGGCAGGGAGCAAGCTGTTTTCCCAACGACGGCAAAAACCAAACTAAATGTAAAGATAATGACTTTTTCCACAGTCTAACCACCTCAAATTGCATCTCAACTTACCAGACAAATAGGCAGTTAAAATAAAGTTGCACTTGAACCTTACATGGTCATTTCATTTTTAATGGGTTACTCCCTAGAGTGTCTTCAAATTATTCAGCGGTCAGTAAATGTGAGTGGTGAGGAAAGAGAAGAGTGAAAGAAGGCTTTTTGTGGCCAGCTTATTTGCCTCACTTTTGAGGCAGAACAGTGACTTTGCGTTTGCCGCGTCTGTTCCCTGTTCTTGTCTGAGAAAGTGCACATGAGTGCACATTCTCTAGCGGACGTGCACACACACACACACACACACACACACACACACACACACACACACACACACACACACACACACTTGGATAACGTTTGAGACAAGCAGTAAGTTACTTGGCAGTAGTGATTGTTCTCATAACATAGTTTCATTGCTGGCATTTTTCTGTGGTTCTAAATCTGGGTCCATGTTTGTTGATGCAGAGGGTGGAATGAAATGGTGTGTGTGTGTGTGTGTGTGTGTGTGTGTGTGTGTGTGTGTGTGCGTGCGTGCGTGCGTGCGCGCGCATGTGCATGCGTGCGCCCAGGCTGTATTTATTTGAACAAACTAATGCTTTGATTAACGGGAACTTTTATGGAAATTATTTCCTTTGAATGTCTTTCTCATCCTCCCTGCTCACTGTGTCCCCACAGTGAGCACAGTGAGTGTCTCTCTCAGCTTACTACTTTACAGTAATCAGGTGTCTGTGTTGAGCTCTTAAACAGAGGGACAGAAACCGACACAGAGCTCTCACCTCTCAATCTGTATAGTATTAAAATGTACATCTAGTTTTAAAGGAATTGTTTGACTTTTTGGGAAATATTCGCTTTCTTGCTAAGAATTGGATGAGACGATCGACTCTACTCTCATGCTTGTAAGCATATGAATAAATATGAAGTTAGAGCCAGGAGGTGATTAGGATAGCTTAGCATAAAGACTGGAGGCAGAGGGAAACAGCTAGCCTGGCTATGTTCGAAAACTACACCTATCAGCCCATCTCAACTTTACTAATTATCACATTATATAATGTTGGTGTAATTAATACACAAATCAAAATAAAAAAAACAAGTTGTGGTTTTATGAACAAACTAAAATAACCTGTTAAATAGTAAAATGTAGAGATGCTGCTAGGCATGTTTTTTTCTTCCCAGATTCCCTAAGACTATCAATTTACACACACACACACACACACACACACACACACACACACACACACACACACACACACACACACAAAAACAGAATTCCCATAAATGCATAGGCCAGTCCCCATATCTAATCCCAGGCCTTTGGGAAGACAAAGGATTCTGTTCTCTCTAAGGCCACCATGCTAATCTGCACTCCAAACTACAAAGGCACTCCAGCAGACTGCTCCCTGCTTCTACAGGGATTATCATTCACTTATTGAACCAACTCTTATGGGTTTGGAAAAAGAGAGAGAGAGAGAGAGAGAGAGAGAGAGAGAGAGAGATAGAGAGAGAGATGCAGTTGCATACAGTTTAGTGGAGCAAAAGGCACGAACCCACTTGAGTTTATTTTCTTTCACCGAGCTTAAAGCGTGATTGAAATGTTAATATAGGAAAGCTGCAGTCCCATATTCTCCACTCAGATACATTTCTCCTTCTGTAGAGAGAGAAAGAGAGAGACAGGTATTGTAAAAATAAAAAAGAAATGAGAAAGACCAGCAAAGAACGAACAAGAGTTAAAAAAAAAAGAGAGACAGAGAAGCTGGAATGTGGGAACAGCCAGTAAAAGCGCCCCATGTAATCGCCACCGTAATCCTTGTAAAATAACCCAGCAAAGGTGGTGTGTGTGTGTGTGTGTGTGTGTGTGTGTGTGTTTTTTTTTGTGTGTGCGCATGTGCTTGTGTATAATTAAAGTTGACAAAATGAAAGATATCTCCTTCCACTTATTTAGTCATTGGGGCAGTTTGATTCCTAATATTTCATTTGAAGTTCTCCTCTTTCTGTTATTTGAGTTTTGAGTTGATTAGCTGGCCATTCTGATGTATACTTGTAATGCTTCTTGCTATGGGATTTTGCAATCCCCCTCATAAACCCCTCTACTCAGCCATGTCTCCCCCCCTCCACGTCTCTTTCTTCAACTGTTAGATTTAATTCCAGTCATGCCTTCATTCTCGTTCAAAGCATGCCAAAACTGATCATTTACATGGTGATACTGTGCCTCTCTGCTGAGGACAGTCAAGGGTAAAATCTCACAGTGCAACATTAATAGGATGAGGTTAATCTCCATAAATTTTTTGTGGATTAGTTCTCAAATCTTGCTCAAGGAACAGGCCTTACACAGGATTTACAGCATTGCATAAACATAATTTTTTTAACCTTGATCATTGTTCCTCTTGCTTCCACTCTGTCTCATTGACCTTTATACAGAGCAGGGCCTGCGACGATGTCAGCATCATAATATGTTCGTAAACTCCCACACACACACACTCTTGCATCACGCAGACCGCTCTAACACTGATCCCCCACTCTCAGATGTGAACACAAATAAACATCCTGATTGGGGTATTAATCAAAAACACACACACACACACACACACACACACACACACACACACACACACACACACACACACACACACACACCATATACACCACGCCCCTCGGTTGTTTAGCAAATTAATTAGGCCGATGTTCAATAGGCTCTTAACATTAATGAATAGAGCTATAGAAAAGGAGCGACAGCAGGAAGGAACCGAGAGGGACGAGCGGCCTGAGAAAAACGAGCAGACTGGTTATCGCTCGCTCTGGCTGGAGACCGCAGAGGTTAACAACTTTTCTTGGCAGACAAGCACACACTGTGGCTTGAATATTTCTCTGACAATTCAGAGAATATTACTCTTTCGCTTGGGAAAATTCTCATTTGTATAAACACTGCTGGGGAAGATCTATTGTTACACACAGGAATAGAAATCTACACTTTTTTTGTAGAAAAAAATCATAAATGTGCCACTTTAATTCAGTTGGGAATTCACATTGTTTTCATCCAGTTTTCACTCCCTTTATCTGCATGCTTATGCATAGTGATGACATGCCATATATTGTAATTTAAAAAAGTTAAAAACTCAGAAGTGTCATTATCTGACATGTGTACTATAGTACTATATTTGTTGTTGAAAACTTTCTATTTAAAAAAAGTTGTTTCCCTATAGATGGAAAATGGTCAGGGATGTAAAAATCTTGTTAACAGGACATGTAATGATATGACGGAGTATTAATAATAACTATTATTATTTATATAGCACCTTTCAACAAGATTATGAGGCACAGCTTTTAGGGTTAAAACACATTGGACAGTCAGTCAAAAATTTACAATATTACAAGAATTAAGTAGTAGTAGTATTTTGAGTCATAAAGTCATAGTATTTAGAAATGTTTTTTTTATCAATATTATGACTTTATTTTCGAAATGGCAGATTTGTTTTATGCCGACAGAGGCCCTAAAGTCATCAGGACCGTATGCTTTAAGTGAAGTGCTTTTCAGATCACTGAACAACTTCTGAATCAGGGGAGCTGCGTCTTCCAATTTTGTAACTTTTCAAAACTGACAATCTAACGAGGACTCCCGCTTCACGCGGCGTGACAAGGGGTAAAAAGGGGCAGGATATCTCTCATTTGTCTCTCACAAGCTCACTCCTTAATTTTTGACACAACTACTTCTATCACTTTTCATATACACAACATCATGAATGCATTCTAGGACTGACTGTCCAAAAGTCTGCACTGTTATCCTCATTTGTACGACCATGTCTTGCCCCTCTCTACGAAGGTAGGACTTTGGCCATTCAGAAGAGCTACAAACATTTTTTACTTTAGACTTAGTGGGACGACATGTAACAATAGTGTATTAATAGTACACACTTCCTTTGAGGGGAATATCTTTTGAGTTTTTGCAGACATTACAGACAGTAAGATGTGTGATTTTTTATGCTTGAGAAGCCTTTTTTGTGGAAACTTTCTCAGAAATGTAGATTTGCTTCTATGGATAAAGTGTGCTGGCTGACTGCGTCTTTGTATTTTAATATTCTTTTTTGTTTCTGCCATCGGCTCGTTCTGTCCCTGACCTGTCTGTAACCTCCATCTCCGGGGTTACATTTTGAAGAGCATTGATTACTGTGCTGCTGATTCATTGTGGACGGCCTACACCACAGTGACGTAGGTAGCTGTAACATCACACACACTCTCACTCACACAGAGGCAGACTCAACAATAGATACAGCCCAATCACCACTGTGTATTCTCCTTCATCGCCTTTCTATCATCCATCTGACATCACGGGTCAGCGGCTGTGTCTTGCATGCAGAGAAAAATCATGCAAACATTATGACTCCATTAATGTTGGGGGATATTACTGTACGTCCCTTTCCAGCAGCCTGTATCACCTAATCCACGTGTAATTCATCCCTGATGAATACAAGCGCCTGATCAAATATCTCCTTATTTGGTTTTACTTTGTGTTTTGGCTTCATCCCTCACTGATACATTTTGTTTCTTGCTGCTCCATAATTCTAATTTCCTGGAAAGAAAATGATAATATTCAGTTCTTTAAAAGTATTTGCTGAGTACTTGGCTTGATGTGTGTGTGTGTGTGTGTGTTTGTGTGTGTGTGTGTGTGTGTGTGTGTGTGTGTGTGTGTGTGTGTGTGTGTGTGTGTGTGTGAGAGAGAGAGCTTGCATGCGGGGTTTGTTCTTATGTGCAGATGCATGTATTAAATTTGTCTGAGAGTGTACTGTAGAAGAATCTGACAGGATGACAGGAGTTTGTGTGCATTGTTGCCTGTGTGTGTGTGTGTGTGTGTGTGTGTCTGTGTGTGTGTGTGTGTGTGTGTGTGTGTGTGTCTGTGTGTGTGAGATGTCAGGCTGATATGTGGTTTACATTAGTTCTGTTTGATGTCTCCATCAGAGGCCTCTCTCCTCCTACTTCAACACTACTGTTTGATCTGCACCAATCTGGTCCTGATCACTCTGCCTTTGTTTACTTTCAAAGACACTTTTCATTTCTCCTTGTTTCTCTAACCCTGCTCACCCACTCTCCCTGTCACTCTAGCTCTGTGTGTGTGTGTGTGTGTGTTTGTGTGTGTGTGTATGTGTGCAGGTTTGAATGTCTTTTGTTCTCCGAGCAGATGTGTGTCAGAATAAAATGCAGAAAAGTCAAGGGTGTTTTACATCTGTAAAGCTTTCCCGTCCTCTGGGTTTTATTCATTTTCTTTCAGGAATTTCCTTTCTATTAAATTTGAGTAAAAACATCAATTCTGCTTTTGACATTTTTCGTGAGGTCTTGATTAGAGATTAAGATTATGATTTGAAGGCAAACACTCGCTCGAGTTTAAGTCCAAGTGTGGATACTTTAATCCCCTGCTTAATCAAATGTCAGGAGGGCAAGTATGAGTCCATAGAGTCTCACTCCCTCTGCCTGTAATTCAGTCCATAGAGGAAAGACAAAGACTGAAGTCTGTGCTAATTTCTGTCCATGCCCATCTTTGAGTTTAAGTGTGTTTATACATGGATTCCAGTATTTCTCTCCATTAGTTTCTTTTATTGTCTTCACCACATTGTTTCTGTTTTTAATGTATGTTTGCTTTTTTGGGGGAAAAAGTGTACTTCCAGCTCCTGAGACTGTCACCTGTGGTCTGGACATCATTTTGTGGCGGTGTACCTTTAATCTCTCCACTAGGACAAATTAAAGGTACCCTGTCGAGTTTTTGGCCACTAGTAGCGCTATAAAGCAGTATTTCTCAAAGAGTGGTCCGAGCAACCCCTAGTGGTCCGCAAGTGAATTTAGTAAAAAAACAAAACAAACATCATTAGCGTTAGCATAACCCAGGCTAGACAAGATGTGTTGGCATTTGCACAGACAGTGCAGCTCGCACGTGTACTCACAGTAGCACCATCAGCCACAGCAACACACTGTTGCATTCACAGAGAACAATTGGCTGTGAAAAAATGCCCCAGTGTCTCAAAACAGTACTGGACGAAGCTGTCAAAATAGTTAATGCAATCAAAAGCAACACACATATTTTTAAAGCTCTGTGTGCAGAAATAGAAAGTGAACACACACAAAAAAAAAAGTATACTGAAGTGCGCTGGCTGTTGCACGGGAAGGTCCTCACCAATCTATTTAACTGTGCGATGAGGTGAAGTTATTCCTGCGTTATAGTGATGGACTGTATGACAGAGTGCACGATTTCCAAAGGCTAACAAATTGGCGTACCCTGCTGATGTTTTCAGCACTCTTAATGCTTTGAATGTAGTGCTGCAGGGGAAAGCCGTCACCGTCTTTAATGCCCAAGACAGAATTAAAGCTGCATGCCTCAAGATGGAATTATGGTGTGCATGTCTCGATCACCAGTAATTTGACTGTTTACCTACGCTCGCAGATTTTCTGCTCGCTGCCGAAGAGGAGGTGGATGGCGACTAGGGTTGGGTACCGAAACTCGGTTCCAATAGGGAACCGGTGTCATTTCGGTGCTTGACTTTACACTACACCTGACAGCATGTAACGTTAGCCTACCTTTAGCTAGCAGCTGGATTAAACACCGGTAAAATGCTGACAGCTAACGTTAAACAGTGTAAAGTGTGACTGTATTTCACTGTGGAGGACTTCAACAGCGGGATGTAACAGTCTGCACTGCAGCGCAGCAGCAGCTGCCGTTGTCGCAATTCATAGATATACAGTACGTTTATATGGTCGGAATTAAACAACACAGACGGTGCGTTCACTTGCAGCTGCCGTTGTCGGAATTAAACAACACAGACGGTGCATTCACTTAAAACAGGTAGCCTCGTGGTGCATTCACAGTAATTGTAAAATACCCTTTTCCCATCTGGGGTTCAACAGCAATTTACTGGTGAAATAAGTTATTGTTATTTTTATTGTTATAGTTATTACATTATTATTAAATCTTTAATTTTGACCATGGCCTTAGCAATAAAAAAGTCACTGACTGTTGTTTACTACCCTTATTTTTTTTCTTCTTCTTTTTTTTTAACTTTATTGAAAAAAAACGGTTCAGGCACCGTTTAGGCACCGGCACCGTTTTAAAAGTATCGATTTAGCACCGGAATCGAAAAAAAACCAAACGATACCCAACCCTAATGGCGACACAGTTGCAGCCATCAAGGAGCATCTGCAAGGCCTTCACTCGCATTTGGGAAAATATTTCCCAGAATTAGATGCAGGCTTTGAGTGGATAAAAAATCCATTTGGAGACAAAGCACACATCGAACGTGTCAGCTCCAAGCTTCCACCAAGACAGGTTGACAGCCTTGTGGACATTGCATCAGATGGGACTCTGAAGACAACTTTCAGAGAGAAAGGTGTGACAGACTCTCTCCGCCTACTGTTGTATCAGAGTATTGTCCAGCCCATCCTGCTCTACCTTTCCACCTGTTTCTTCAACATGCTTTCTGTCACAAACTCATACGTGTAACCAACATTGCTGCAAAACTAATCAGTCTCCCCAGACCCACACTCTCAGCGCTCAATTTCTAGGCCATCACACGCATCACAACCACAATAGCACGGGACAACACACCCACTCAACCGCCATTTCACCACTCTGCCCTCTGGACGCAGGTACAAGTCTCTGAGGTGCAAAAAGGCAAAAGCCTGTCGGCTGACTTTAAATACTTGAGAATCCACGCAGATTCTCTTTCATTGGTTCAGTTTAGTGTATCTGGGAAGATGTGGGAGGTTTTATTTTAATTCATTGCTAAAGAATGTCGTGGAAACTATGAAGCTTAATTTAGTCAGGGACTCATGCTGGGTTGCTAGAGAGATACTTGGATACAGCAGTGAGTAACTAAAGAGCTAATGGAGTTTTGTAGCTTTAGATCTATTGTAAAAGACTCCCCATTAACAGCAGTGTTTGGTCAACAACCCTTCTTGATTTGACCTTTTCATATATGATAACAGTCAATTAATTCATTTTTGTGCCTTTCTGAAGATCCTATAAGTGATCGTTGTTAAATATGTTCTCCACAATACTGTCACCATCGACATACCAAAAGCCTGCTGGCGTTAAATCTCAAGTTACTTAGCAACAGATTGTGAGTCTGAAACATCTGCAGCTGAAAACTGCAAAGACTAAACTTTGTATATGAACAACCCCTAACATAAACCTCACTCTTTCTAAAAAAAAACTATATGCATCACCACACTAACTGGTATCTCACCCCACAAGAGGAGCAGAGAACAGACCATTCATTCATCCATCCATCCATCCTGTCACCCATTCATTCTTCCACTCTTAGAGACAATAGGCTGTTGTTGTTGTGTTTATGGTCTCTTTCTCCCAGGCCCAGTGTGATGTGGACTCAGGAAGCCTGTTAACTCTAATAAAGTTTAACAGGCCTGTTTCAGTCCCACAGGACCCTGAACACACGGGACGACAGCGGAGCAACCCTGACTTTCATTATCCCAAACTCCGATGATCTAATTATATCCAATTTAATCAGCCCTCAGTCCTCACTGTGTGGTTTTCATTACAGAAATGTGGTAAGATGATTGACAGCGATGACTTAAACATCTAAGAGTGTAAAGTCTGACTCAGAAGAATTACTTAATTACGCACTGATTGCTTCATTTGTCCCACATAGATACTGTCACAGATGGAAAGAATTTGACTATAAGAACTGTAAATAAAAATGTTCATCACACACAAAAAAAACTAAATCATGTACTGTACATACACACACAAACACACACACACACACACACACACACACATTTATCACCGTGGTAACAGATTCATCGCTGACCCCAACCTGAGGGTATGACAGAAGCCGTCCGCTCACGACAATTATTAGTTATGGTTGCCATGGTACCAATATGTAATGAGGAGCAAACAGAGAAGAGTCGGTAATGTGTACATGCTCATGTCATCAGCCCACTTCATGTATGAGCTCCTGAACACGCCTGCTTGATTATAACTATGTAAACACTTCTCAGTGTGTCACACAGTTTTTTTCAGTCAAGCGCTCTGTTGGGTTTTTGTCTGCAGGTTGTCTTTCTTCTCTCACCCACTTTAAATCTTTTCCTTCTGTTGTACCATTCCCATTCTTCGTTGTTGGGTAAAAAAAAGAAGATGGCAGGAGGAGGAGGAATTTCACTATTTGTCTTGAGCTTTCAGTATTAATGGGTCTTAGACGTGTAAAGGCTCTGACACACCAACCCGACTGACGACCGTCGGCAGAAAAGGCAGTCGGACTGATCAGTCGGCTCCTGTCTCTCAAAAAAGTGCCCGAGTGTACGTTCTGCGCGTGCGTGAGACTTAAAATGTCTCCATAACAGCAGGCGGCACTAATCTGTACTGTCGCCCAAAAAATGAAAACCGGAAATGACGGAACATCTCTCTAGACCTAGTAAACACAGAGCACGCTGTCGTCAGTCATTGTTTTCATCAGAGAGTGTTGATAGTAGTCAAGAAGGATCGTTGTTGTCATTACTCGCTGAACGAAAGAAAATACGATGGCCAGTAATAAGAAGATACTGGCGTTGTCAGCTCCGGTTTTCTTGTGCACTGATTTGCTAGTCAAGGGCTAGCACTCCACCAATCAGATTGGTCATTGAGTCCGACTGCCCACTGGCCGATTCAACAAGTCAAATCGGCCAAAATCGATGCCGACGAGTCCTCCGACTGACAACGGCACGGAACACACCGAACAGACTCGGGTCACCGACCTCCCCAGACTGTCCGATGGCTGATAATCGGGTTGGTGTGTCAGGGCCTTAACAAAGTAATCATTTTAACCCAAACCATGTTCCCCTGATCCCAACAAAGTTGTAATAGTGCCTAACCAAACTTTAATCATAGCATAACATTTTGTTGTGTCGTTCTAGAGTGCATATAGACTTTATTGATTGTATTGAAACAAATTCACAGTGGTGTAAAATCTGGTTGGTTGGTTGGTTTGTTTTGTTTGTCTTTATGTGATGTTTATTGGATCATGAATACAAAGTACTCACTAGTTATTTTAACAGCCGGCATTACTGTAGGTGACATGAGCCAATGTACTGTGCTGTGGGGTGCTGTGAGGTGGAGATGATGACTTGGCTCTTGTCGGGACTGCTTGTCTGAGTTTGCCTCAATTAGTCATCACATTTATCAAAAGTTTGTTCTCATTGTGTCACTGCCTAGTCTTTCCACCTCTGATTAAAAGGATTTTTCACAGACAGCTTAAGAACACTGAAAGTACATTAATAGTGAAATACAGAAAGCACCAGTTAAACTGACTCATCAGAAAGGGTTGTACACGATGAGGTAGTGAACCACCCGTCGGGATCTGGCTCGTAGTGTCTGTGGGCTGTTACAAGATTACTGTGATCACTGCCCTGATTAGCTGCTGCATCTATCACTGAGTGTTTAGACGGGACGAACGGCTCTGATGATGGACATGAGTTCACTCCCCGGTGCAGGTGCTGAAGGGGTGGGAACATGTACCACACGCACACACACACACACACACACATTACTATTACTACACATTATTATTGCATGAATGCTATTACACAAAGTTGTAATCAGTGAAATGTTTATTTCTTGCAATGTTCTAAATGATAAACAGTCTTTGTACTGCCAATAGTGTGATGTCTTTTCCCTCTGACTTTCTGTTGATGAAGTTTGAGTTTGTGTAGGTGTTGCCGTTTACTTTGTCTCATCAGTCAGGGTGGCTCTCAGTACCCAGCATGCAATGTGTTTTTCTCACATGGCTCTTACTGTAACCCCCAATTTCCACCAACTGTGGAACGGCTGCAGATCCGCTCCGGAACGGCGGCGGAGTCAATAGGTTTCCATTAAAGTCAATGTGTATATTTTCTGACTCCCAGCTCCGGCGAGCCACAGCCCTCCGGAGCAGATACGCAGAGCTTCTATTTTTGCCGGACGCCGGAGAGCTCCGCAGCAATTCAGCACAGGGCAGATAGTGCGGGACAGGAAGTCGGGCACAGAAGCAAAATAAAACATCCGGTTAATTTTCAAAATAAAATACGCCGTGCTCACGGCGGATCATATTTCCCTGCACCACACCTTGAAAACGTCATAATGGGCGGAGACAGGCCTGAAGTCGGAATGGAAACAAACTGTTGTTGGTTTTGTGGTTCTGTTTATAGAAACTACATCCTGTTATATCGCGCGATCATACGTGAATTCGCGAGATCTCGTGGGTCCTAGTGACTTCAGCTGTCAGTCATGGCCGCAGCCGTTCCGCAACAAATACGGACCTGGTGGGTATTGAAGGACGGCGGAGCACGGAGCCGACACGCAGCGGCGCCGATCCTCTGCTGTTCCGCAGTTGGTGGAAATCTGCCGTATAAGGCTCATCACACCCTCCTCCCATTTATTATAAAGTATTCCTTCTCTCCTTGCTTTGATTGACAAATCGTGTAATTGGTCTATATTTTTTAATATTGTGGTTTGCATGCATGTTTATTTGTAAGCGAAAATCAATGTCACCATTTGAATCTCTATGAAGGACTTTTGCCTTAGTCTGTTGACTAATGAAAGTTTTTCAGGTGTGACATTTACTGTATTTTAAATAAAAAAGGATGATTATTTCAGGAGTCAGTGACTGCATGTCTCTGTTTATAGCAGTAAGCTTTGAGGACTCAGCAGCAGCAGCAGGTGGAGATCTGTGTGTCTGCAGCCTTTTGGAGCTGATGTCTCTCCAGAGCTTCAGAATGCTGGCTCCACTCAATCTGGGAATAATCATTTCCTGTGATTTGGGAATATTGTGTCATAGACATTACACTCTGTCTTTGTTAATTAATCAAGGACTATGTAGTGTGTGTGTGTGTGCATGTGTGTGTGTGTGTGTGTGTGTGTATGTGTGTGTGCATGTGAGTATGTGCGTGTGTCTTTGCTGTTCTGTCTGAGAGACATGGAAGTCGTTTGCTCTTGATACGTGCAAGGTGTTGGTTTTTTCAAAGTTTGTTTTTGTTTTGTCCCCTTCATCTGTCTTTCCCTCTCTCTCTCTCTCTCTCTCTCTCTCTCTCTCTGTCTCTTTTCTGTCCTTTATATCTGTCTCTCTCTGTTAATTGTTTCCAGAGTGTTTGTTTGGAAATTTGTTGAGTTCTCCATCACACGCAACCAGGATCTCAGCCAAGGCATTCCCCTTTACACACACACACACACACACACACACACACACACACACACACACACACACACACACAATACCACATTAAATCCTTCAATTCCACCCTTATGATGTCTCCACTGTGTTACCGTACAGTGTGTGTGTGTTTATGGCTTTGTCTGAGCATGTTGCTGCATGTCTGTTTGCATTAGGGCGCGTTCACACTAGCAAAAGGGGATCCGGCGATTTTTGGCAGGGTTGTGCACTTAAATGGCCCATTTGTGTGACGTCCTGTTGTGTTCTTTAACTCCCCCAATGTAGCACAAGTAGACTTTATATTTCACAATTACTGTTTTCCGTCAGATCGTTTATAGATTTCTGACCGGACAGCTTCATATCACGGAGAAAGAGCTAAAGAATAGAGACTGTGCTTTGTTGTTGCAGGAAACAGTCAGCTGTTACACAAACTCCTGGGCAGTTCAGCGCTTGTGCTTTTTACCCTCATAGTGTTTTAAAACATTTTTGTGGCCTGGCAACGATAGAGGCAGTGATGTTTCCTGTGTACTGTAGCCTATGGGACTCTCACAACGTCTCAAAACAGACTGCCAAGTCTGATCGGCGGTTACATGATTGGCCACCGCAGAGTGACGTTGGGTTGCGTTTCTCCAAAAGTTGACTCGGTCTCAACTTTTTCACCCACCGCCGCAGCCTAAATGCACTACCCCTATTCAAAATGAATGGGCAGGCCTGTGTTTTCGCCGTACCGTCTGACGGCTGCTGCAGTCAACGTGAATGTAGGCTTACACATGTATAAGAAGGGGAATATTATGAATCCTAATTCACAATGTATATGATTAGACAGGAATTTCTTTGGTACACCCACACACACACACACACACACACACACACACACACACACACACACACACACACACACACACACACACACACACACACACACACACACACACACAAAAAAAAAAACACACACACACACACACACACACACACACACACACACACACACACACACACACACTCACACACACTCCAGTCGCTGATGTTTGTATTTGGGTTGTCATGGCGATGCCACTTGCTTTTTGTGTCTCGGCAACAGCAGTGAGAAAAGTGAGAGCGTCACCCTTCCCATTCTTTTTCTCACACTGTTGAGCTTTGGTCATGTATTTCTCTCTTTATTATCCCTTTATCCCAGTTTATCTCCTCCATGTTCATTCTACCTCACTTTCTCTGACTCTCAGGATCATCTCAGGAGACACCTTTAGAGTCTCTCTCCCTCTCATCCTCCCGTAACCACACAGAGAAAAAAATATTAGGATTTCTTTCATTTACATTCCTTACCAACTGTGCGCTTCTTTTCCTTCTCTCATCGTGTTTCACTGAGGCAATAGGTCAATAGGTCACGTCATATACTCTGTGACGGGAACTCAATTTCCCATCATCCACTTCATGCTGAGCTGAACCTGTCCTCACGCTGTGGTGGGATAAAAGCCCTGGAGCGAGAGATGAGATCTGACGGATGAGAAAAGAAACTGGTTGAGACGTATGGATGTGGTGAGAGATATGAAGAGGGATGCAGGGAAGGGAGGTAGAGTAAGAGAGGGAGACAGAGAGGTTGGAGGGCAGGGAGGGAGGAGTGTTAGTTAAGGGAGAAACTGCAAGGTGCTTTCCCAATTCTAGTCTTGAATTCATTGTTTGAAAACCATGTGGTCTGAATTTGTTTTGAGGAGAAAAAAGGACAAGATCACACAGTAGTGCTCCACGCAGACACACATACACACACAGGCTCGCACACACACTGTACTCATGGCAGTCTATGAAGTCACGTTGCACTTCTAGTGAGAACAGACAAAATGCAGCAGAAAATCCAAAGCAGTGATGTGAATGAAAAAGGTAATTTTTTTTAACAATTGTAGCATGAAAAATAGCTCCCTAAACACACACATAACATGTTTCAACAAAGCTTGTGTCAACTCTGTATAAAAAATGTAAATCACAAATCAAATCATGTGTCAAAAAAGTGAACCTTAAGTGCTTTCAATGAAACAACCAATCAGACGTTTCCTTTAAAGAGGTTGTCAGGTAAAGCCCTCTGATAGGCGGAGACGTTCTTGTTTTGGAAAGCCAAGTGGTTAATGGGGCTTTTCCCACATCTTTCATCACCCCCTGTTCCTCATCTGTTTTCAATTGAGAAATATATCGCTGCCTCAACGGATCGCCTTGTTTCTTCTGTTTCTCTCTCTCCATCTCTCTCTCTCTCTTTCTTTGTTTTACTCTTCTACCTCTTTTTTTGCTGTATTCATCATGTTCTTGTTTGTCAAGCTTAAATAAAAAGGGAAAATCCAGAAATTGTGGCATTCGTTATGAGAAAATTGTGTATCCACTGAGGTTTCATTAAAAAACACAAAAGCACACACTCCCTTGCTCTGTCATATAAACGTTCTATTGTACCCAAATGTGCATCATTTATTATATGGGAGGAACCCAATGTTCTTAATTCTTTGTTTGAATACAACATACTAAAAATCTAGATTGTTTTGGTGTGAGTTGCCCAGTGTTGGAGATTTCAGCTGTGGAGATGTCTGTCTTCTCTCTAATATAATGGAACTAATTTAGATGGCACTCAGCTTGTGGTGCTCAAAGCGCCAAAAAAATACATAATACAATTCAACAGCAATGTCTCCTTCTATAAATCATGACCCAGTTGCTCAAGATAATCCACAGACCTGGTTATGAGCAATTTTATGTAGGAACTACTTTCTTTCTAACGAACTACACCCGCCAACCGTATCACCACGCAAAAGGAAGTATACTCATAGACAAGAGGTGAACGTAAATGGTGTCCTCCTTGGCTGAGCTGTAGCGTCACCTACTGTAGCTCAGGTATGCTAGCAGTATCGGCTAGCTACAGTTACAGCTCAGAAGAGGACAAGTTTCTCCAAAGTACGCTGCCTTCTGTGCAATTATAGTTATAGTTGGCAGGTATTCGGTAGAAAGCAAATAGTTCCTACATGAAACTGCTCACAAGCATGGAGCGGCTTTCAGCCGGACAGCGGAGGAAACAAACAGCTCTGTGAGCGAGGAGTAGAAATTCTCACCACTCCACTCTGCTTACATGCTCTGCAGGGCAACTAAAAAGAGATATTTTAGAGAAAGGGGTATTTTGCTTAGAGAAATGGAGACTTTTCCGATTTAAATCCAGCTCTGCGTCAGGGAAGTGTTGGCAGTGTGTTGTTGTGGTGGCCGCTGTGCCCTGGCGCCACGGAGGGAAGCCACACCATTCATCTAAACACACTGCCCACACAAAGATGACACAGAGCTGGATTTAAATCGGCAAAGTATCCCTTCATGGTGGTTAAGGTTATCTGTCCGTGTGTGTGTGTATGTGTGTGTGTGTGTGTGTGTGTGTGTGTGTGTGTGTGTGTGTGTGTGTGTGTGTGTGTGTCTGTGTGTGTCTGTATCTGTATTAGATGCTGGATAATCTCCATCTCTCAAAGAGTACAAAGTGAGTCTATTGTGCAAGTAGTGCTTAGAAAATGCTGTTTATCCTCTTAGTAAAACCTAAATGGATTTCTGCTTTTTTCTTTTATTCAACAGTCTCAACTCTGGAGTTACCACGAGACTGAAGGTAAAGCTCAAAGAACCTCCTGTAATTCTGTGGGTGATATTTGGAAATCGCATCAAGCTCAAGTCTGAGGATGACTCACTATAAGAGCACGACTCTAAATCCCTCGAGGATCAATAAGCCAAGAAGAGGAGGTGAAAACTTGAACAGACTTTTTTAAGTGTTGTAGGATTGTGGATAAACAAAGATGATCTTTCTCAAGGGTCTTTGGAGGACAACATCTTTTATTTTAACCTGTTATCAAAGGTAACGCATCGGAACATTGGACACTCACACTGGAAAGCAATTTCCTTCAGAGACCAGAGATGCTAGGAGGAGTGGTTTTGTAAAAAATTGATCGGCATACCTTAAATAGCTTGTAATCCATCTTGTTAAACAATACCTCATTGACATTTTAAAAAGGCACAAATGGCTTTAGTGTGTGTGTGTGTTTGTGTGTGTGTGTGTGTGTGTGTGTGTGTGTGTGTGTGTGTGTGTGTGTGTGTGTGTGTGTGTGTGTGTGTGTGTGTGTGTTGTAATGCGGGTTGTGTGACGGAGCCTCCAAGCTGTGAATATTCATAGGCAGCTATAAGTGGTTATGAATGTGTTGAAAGTGATTTTCAATGGCCACATTATGAATCATGCCCGGCAAAGGAGCTCATTCAGAAGCATCTGTTGCCTGATGCT